>NW_026608536.1:0-64489 GCF_029499605.1 Hyla sarda | reverse complement strand
TCCCCCCCCACATCACTACTACTCTACTGCCTGATGCCCCCCTCTACATCACTACTACTCTACTGCCTGATCCCCCCCCCCCTACATCACTACTACTCTACTGCCTGATCCCCCCCCTACATCACTACTACTCTACTGCCTGATCCCCCCCCTACATCACTACTACTCTACTGCCTGATCTCCCCCCTACATCACTACTACTCTACTGCCTGATCCCCCCCCTACATCACTACTACTCTACTGCCTGATCCCCTCCACATCACTACTACTATACTGACTGATTTCCCCCCCTACATCACTACTACTCTACTGCCTGATCCCCCCCCTACATCACTACTACTGCCTGATCCCCCCCCACATCACTACTACTCTACTGCCTGATCCCCCCCCCCTACATCACTACTACTCTACTGCCTGATCCCCCCCTACATCACTACTACTGCCTGATCCCCCCCCACATCACTACTACTCTACTGCCTGATCCCCCCCCCTACATCACTACTACTCTACTGCCTGACCCCCCCCCCACATCACTACTACTCTACTGCCTGACCCCCCCCCTACATCACTACTACTCTACTGCCTGACCCCCCCCCCTACATCACTACTACTCTACTGCCTGATCCCCCCCCTACATCACTACTTCTCTACTGCCTGATCCCCTCCACATCACTACTACTCTACTGCCTGTTCCCCCCCTCTACATCACTACTACTCTACTGCCTGTTCCCCCCCTCTACATCACTACTACTCTACTGCCTGATGCCCCCCCCCCATCACTACTACTCTACTGCCTGATCCCCCCCACCCTACATCACTACTACTCTACTGCCTGATCCCCCCCCCCCCTACATCACTACTACTCTACTGCCTGGTCTCCCCCCTACATCACTACTACTCTACTGCCTGGTCTCCCCCCTACATCACTACTACTCTACTGCCTGGTCTCCCCCCTACATCACTACTACTCTACTGCCTGATCTCCCCCCTACATCACTACTACTCTACTGCCTGATCCCCCCCCCTACATCACTACTACTCTACTGCCTGATCCCCCCCCCCCTACATCACTACTACTCTACTGCCTGATCCCCTCCACATCACTACTACTCTACTGCCTGATCCCCCCCCCACATCACTACTACTCTACTGCCTGACCCCCCCCCCCCTACATTACTACTACTCTACTGCCTGATCCCCCCCCTACATCACTACTTCTCTACTGCCTGATCCCCTCCACATCACTACTACTCTACTGCCTGATCCCCTCCACATCACTACTACTCTACTGCCTGTTCCCCCCCCTCTACATCACTACTACTCTACTGCCTGATGCCCCCCCCCCATCACTACTACTCTACTGCCTGATCCCCCCCCCTACATCACTACTACTCTACTGCCTGATCCCCCCCCCCCCTACATCACTACTACTCTACTGCCTGATCCCCCCCCCTACATCACTACTACTCTACTGCCTGGTCTCCCCCCTACATCACTACTACTCTACTGCCTGGTCTCCCCCCCTACATCACTACTACTCTACTGCCTGATCTCCCCCCTACATCACTACTACTCTACTGCCTGATCCCCCCCCCTACATCACTACTACTCTACTGCCTGATCCCCCCCCCCTACATCACTACTACTCTACTGCCTGATCCCCCCCCCTACATCACTACTACTCTACTGCCTGATCCCCCCCCCTACATCACTACTACTCTACTGCCTGATCCCCCCCCCCTACATCACTACTACTCT
This sequence comes from Hyla sarda, assembly GCF_029499605.1. NCBI lineage: Eukaryota > Metazoa > Chordata > Amphibia > Anura > Hylidae > Hyla > Hyla sarda. The sequence continues at coordinate 62,731 of NW_026608536.1, read as the reverse complement.
ACTGCCTGATCCCCTCCACATCACTACTACTATACTGACTGATTTCCCCCTACATCACTACTACTCTACTGCCTGATCTCCCCCCCCACATCACTACTACTCTACTGCCTGATCCCCCCCCTACATCACTACTACTCTACTGCCTGATCCCCCCCACATCACTACTACTCTACTGCCTGATCCCCTCCACATCACTACTACTCTACTGCCTGATCCCCCCCCCCACATCACTACTACTCTACTGCCTGATCCCCCCCTACATCACTACTACTCTACTGCCTGATCCCCCCCCCACATCACTACTACTCTACTGCCTGACCCCCCCCCCCTACATCACTACTACTCTACTGCCTGATCCCCCCCCTACATCACTACTACTCTACTGCCTGATCCCCCCCCCCCCACATCACTACTACTCTACTGCCTGACCCCCCCCCCTACATCACTACTACTCTACTGCCTGATCCCCCCCCTACATCACTACTACTCTACTGCCTGATCCCCCCCCTACATCACTACTACTCTACTGCCTGATCCCCCCCTACATCACTACTACTCTACTGCCTGATCCCCTCCACATCACTACTACTATACTGCCTGATCCCCCCCCATCACTACTACTCTACTGCCTGATCCCCCCCCCTACATCACTACTACTCTACTGCCTGATCCCCCCCCCTACATCACTACTACTCTACTGCCTGATCCCCCCCCTACATCACTACTACTCTGCCTGATCCCCTCCACATCACTACTACTATACTGCCTGATCCCCTCCACATCACTACTACTCTACTGCCTGATGCCCCCCCCCTCTACATCACTACAACTCTACTGCCTGATGCCCCCCCCCATCTACATCACTACAACTCTACTGCCTGATGCCCCCCCCATCACTACTACTCTACTGCCTGATGCCCCCCCCTCTACATCACTACTACTCTACTGCCTGATGCCCCCCCCATCACTACTACTCTACTGCCTGATCCCCCCCCTACATCACTACTACTCTACTGCCTGATGCCCCCCCCTCTACATCACTACTACTCTACTGCCTGATCCCCCCCCCCACATCACTACTACTCTACTGCCTGATCCCCCCCCTACATCACTACTACTCTACTGCCTGATCTCCCCCCTACATCACTACTACTCTACTGCCTGATCTCCCCCCTACATCACTACTACTCTACTGCCTGATCCCCCCTACATCACTACTACTCTACTGCCTGATCCCCCCTACATCACTACTACTCTACTGCCTGATCCCCCCCCCCTACATCACTACTACTCTACTGCCTGATCCCCCCCCTACATCACTACTACTCTACTGCCTGATCCCCCCCCCCACATCACTACTACTCTACTGCCTGATCCCCCCCCCCTACATCACTACTACTCTGCCTGATCCCCCCCCCTACATCACTACTACTCTACTGCCTGATCCCCCCCCTACATCACTACTACTCTACTGCCTGATCCCCCCCCCCCTACATCACTACTACTCTACTGCCTGATCCCCCCCCCCACATCACTACTACTCTACTTCCTGATCCCCTCCACATCACTACTACTCTACTGCCTGATCCCCCCCCCACATCACTACTACTCTACTGCCTGATCCCCCCCCCTACATCACTACTACTATACTGCCTGATTTCTCTCCCCCCCCACCTAAATCACTACTACTCTACTGCCTGATCCCCTCCACATCACTACTACTATACTGCCTGATTTCCCCCCTACATCACTACTACTCTACTGCCTGATTCCCCCCCCTACATCACTACTACTCTACTGCCCTATTACCCCCCCCTACATCACTACTACTCTACTGCCTGATTTCCCCCCTACATCACTACTACTCTACTGCCCTATTACCCCCCCTACATCACTACTACTCTACTGCCTGATTCCCCCCCCCCCTACATCACTACTACTCTACTGCCCTATTACCCCCCCCTACATCACTACTACTCTACTGCCTGATTCCCCCCCCCCTACATCACTACTACTCTACTGCCCTATTACCCCCCCCTACATCACTACTACTCTACTGCCCGATTACCCCCCCCTACATCACTACTACTCTACTGCCCGATTACCCCCCCCCTTACATCACTACTACTCTACTGCCCGATTACCCCCCCCTACATCACTACTACTCTACTGCCCGATTACCCCCCCCTACATCACTACTACTCTACTGCCCGATTACCCCCCCCCCTACATCACTACTACTCTACTGCCGATTACCCCCCCCCCCTACATCACTACTACTCTACTGCCCGATTACCCCCCCCCCCTACATCACTACTACTCTACTGCCCGATTACCCCCCCCCCCTACATCACTACTACTCTACTGCCCGATTACCCCCCCCACATCACTACTACTCTACTGCCCGATTACCCCCCCTACATCACTACTACTATACTGCCTGATTTCTCCCCCCCACCTACATCACTACTGTCTCGTCCTCCTTACAGCTCTTCAGCCTCACCCCCCTGCACAGTATAAAGTTGCAGCACTAGGATTACCAGGTCGGTGAGCGGGGACAGGTACATGCTGATGGTGAAACACGCTGCAGAACAGACCCAGCTGGTTAAGACGAGCGCCTACATCTGGGATCCAGAGGTAGAAATAGATGTACCCCAAAACCAGGACTCCCAGCGACAAGAGCACCTGATATATGGGAGGACGCTGCAATACAAGTATACAACATGTCAGACACAGCCCGAAGCAGCTCCATCACCTAACACTGACACAAACCTTCTCCGCTGAGTAGAGTATGAAGGCCACAATATACACAGTCTGTAGGGAGGCTCCGATCGAGTTCACTGTGATCAGTGTCCCATCCCCCTTCAGGAAGCCATAATACAGCCAGCCCAGATTACTGCAAGACAAAGACAAACGGGACCTAAGAAAGACCCCCGCAATGCCCCCCTACACTCCAGCCTATCCACAACTACCCCCCCATGTCCTCCATCCACAGAGACAACTGCCCCCATGTCCTCCATCCATCCAGACAACTGCCCAGAATACTGCAAGACAAAGACAAACAGGACCTAAGAAAGACCCCCGCAATGCCCCCCTACACTCCAGCCTATCCACAACTACCCCCCCATGTCCTCCATCCACAGAGACAACTGCCCCCATGTCCTCCATCCATCCAGACAACTGCCCAGAATACTGCAAGACAAAGACAAACAGGACCTGAGGAAGACCCCCGCAATGCCCCCCTACACTCCAGCCTATCCACAACTACCCCCCCATGTCCTCCATCCACAGAGACAACTGCCCCCATGTCCTACATCCATCCAGACAACTGCCCAGAATACTGCAAGACAAAGACAAACAGGACTGAGGAAGACCCCCGCAATGCCCCCCTACACTCCAGCCTTTCCACAACTACCCCCCAAGTCCTCCATCCACAGAGACAGCTACCCCATGTCCTCCATCCATACAGACAACTGCCCAGAATACTGCAATACAAAGAAACTGAGGAAGACCCCCGCAACTACACTTTACCCTACACTCCAGCCTAGCCACGACTCCTTCCCCAGCCTAACCACAACTCCGTCCCCAGCCTAGCCACGACTCAACCCCATCCCCAGACTAGTCCCAAACTAAGTTATATAATACCCAGACTAGTCCACTGTTCCATGACCAGTCTAGTCCCTGTTTGGCCACTACTCCATCCCCACACTAGTCCTAGTATAACCACTAAGCCAACCCCATTCTCAGACTAGCCTCAAACTAATAACTACTCAATCCAAAAACTAATCCCAAAGTTTACCCAATACTTTATCCCCATCATCAGAGAAATCCCTACATAACCACTACTCCAATCTCATCCCCATACCAAACCCAGTCTAACCACTACACCAACTTCATCCCTAGACTAGTCCCAACCTAACTACTACACCAACTCCATCCCTAGACTAGTCCCAATCTAACCACTACACCAACTCCATCCCTAGACTAGTCCCAATCTAACCACTACACCAACTCCATCCCTAGACTAGTCCAAATTTAACCACTACACCAACTCCATCCCTAGACTAGTCCCAATCTAACCACTACACCAACTCCATCCCTAGACTAGTCCCAACCTAACTACTACACCAACTCCATCCCTAGACTAGTCCAAATTTAACCACTACACCAACTCCATCCCTAGACTAGTCCCAATCTAACCACTACACCAACTCCATCCCTAGACTAGTCCAAATTTAACCACTACACCAACTCCATCCCTAGACTAGTCCCAATCTAACCACTACACCAACTCCATCCCTAGACTAGTCCCAATCTAACCACTACACCAACTCCATCCCTAGACTAGTCCAAATTTAACCACTACACCAACTCCATCCCTAGACTAGTCCCAATCTAACCACTACACCAACTCCATCCCTAGACTAGTCCAAATTTAACCACTACACCAACTCCATCCCTAGACTAGTCCCAATCTAACCACTACACTACTCCATCCCTAGACTAGTCCCAATCTAACCACTACACCAACTCCATCCCTAGACTAGTCCCAATCTAACCACTACACCAACTCCATCCCTAGACTAGTCCCAATCTAACCACTACACCAACTCCATCCCTAGACTAGTCCCAATCTAACCACTACACTACTCCATCCCTAGACTAGTCCCAACCTAACCACTACACCAACTCCATCCCTAGACTAGTCCCAATCTAACCACTACACTACTCCATCCCTAGACTAGTCCCAATCTAACCACTACACCAACTCCATCCCTAGACTAGTCCCAATCTAACCACTACACTACTCCATCCCTAGACTAGTCCCAATCTAACCACTACACTACTCCATCCCTAGACTAGTCCCAATCTAACCACTACACTACTCCATCCCTAGACTAGTCCCAATCTAACCACTACACTACTCCATCCCTAGACTAGTCCCAATCTAACCACTACACCAACTCCATCCCTAGACTAGTCCCAATCTAACCACTACACCAACTCCATCCCTAGACTAGTCCCAATCTAACCACTACACCAACTCCATCCCTAGACTAGTCCCAATCTAACCACTACACTACTCCATCCCTAGACTAGTCCCAATCTAACCACTACACCAACTCCATCCCTAGACTAGTCCCAATCTAACCACTACACTACTCCATCCCTAGACTAGTCCCAATCTAACCACTACACCAACTCCATCCCTAGACTAGTCCCAATCTAACCACTACACTACTCCATCCCTAGACTAGTCCCAATCTAACCACTACACCAACTCCATCCCTAGACTAGTCCCAATCTAACCACTACACTACTCCATCCCTAGACTAGTCCCAATCTAACCACTACACTACTCCATCCCTAGACTAGTCCCAATCTAACCACTACACCAACTCCATCCCTAGACTAGTCCCAATCTAACCACTACACCAACTCCATCCCTAGACTAGTCCCAATCTAACCACTACACCAACTCCATCCCTAGACTAGTCCCAATCTAACCACTACACTACTCCATCCCTAGACTAGTCCCAATCTAACCACTACACCAACTCCATCCCTAGACTAGTCCCAATCTAACCACTACACCAACTCCATCCCTAGACTAGTCCCAATCTAACCACTACACTACTCCATCCCTAGACTAGTCCCAATCTAACCACTACACCAACTCCATCCCTAGACTAGTCCCAATCTAACCACTACACCAACTCCATCCCTAGACTAGTCCCAATCTAACCACTACACCAACTCCATCCCTAGACTAGTCCCAATCTAACCACTACACTACTCCATCCCTAGACTAGTCCCAATCTAACCACTACACTACTCCATCCCTAGACTAGTCCCCAATCTAACCACTACACCAACTCCATCCCTAGACTAGTCCCAATCTAACCACTACACCACCTCCATCCCTAGACTAGTCCCAATCTAACCACTACACCACCTCCATCCCTAGACTAGTCCCAATCTAACCACTACACTACTCCATCCCCAGACTAGTCCCAATCTAACCACTACACTACTCCATCCCTAGACTAGTCCCAATCTAACCATTACACCAACTCCATCCCTAGACTAGTCCCAATCTAACCACTACACTACTCCATCCCTAGACTAGTCCCAATCTAACCACTACACTACTCCATCCCTAGACTAGTCCCAATCTAACCACTACACCAACTCCATCCCTAGACTAGTACCAATCTAACCACTACACCAACTCCATCCCTAGACTAGTCCCAATCTAACCACTACACTACTCCATCCCTAGACTAGTCCCAATCTAACCACTACACTACTCCATCCCTAGACTAGTCCCAATCTAACCATTACACCAACTCCATCCCTAGACTAGACCCAGCATAACCACTGCTCCAATCTCATCCCCATACTAGCTCCAGTCTAATCACTACACCAACTCCATCCCTAGACTAGACCCAACCACTATTCTGCTACCAGACTATTCAAAAACTAACTCAAACTTTCTCCATCCCCAGACTAGTCACAAAGGCTAATATGGGTGTAGGTGGTCGGCACTTCTGCAATGGTGGTGGTGCGTGAGGCAAAGATGCTATAATATATAAAGAAGGCCCAGCACTCACCAAGGTAGATGCAAGAATGTGAAGTTTATTCACATAAGTGGACAGAACGCGTTTCGGCAGGATAGCCTTCCTCTGCTGTCTAGTACATAAGTCAGGTCTCTCTGTTATATACACACGAGGAGGCGCCCTAAGATGACGTCACTCCCTGCCCGTCACGGCGGGTGTAATAATAGTGTAGTAGAACATGACAGTGACATAATGACAGAAACAGTAGCTAGAGTCATGCAAAACAGGGTAGTGAAATCGGGTTTGGCAAGCGGGTTCATCAGCGTTCTTATGAGCGCTCCGGCTGGGCGCTCAGTGTATCCCAGCTGACAGCTGCCGCTGAACTTGTAACATCAGCGTGCGTGAGTAAACAGTTTCTGATAGGGTAAGACAAGTGAAGTGGGCGTGTCCTGCTCCCGATGTAACGGAGCGCTGATTCAACATGGGGCAGCATGCTGATAATGGATAAGTGCTCGTGCCAGGGGATACCTGACAGGCCTGCATCACATCACGCCATGATAGGGAGTGGATCGGTCATTGCGGGGCAGCACATTGCTCCAGGGCTTGGGGTGGAAGTCCTTAGATCAGATGCGGGGCCATATCCAGGTAAGTCCACTGCAGGGGAATAGCATCAGATGAAGGTTCCATAAAGTCCAAAAAATAGGAATAGTATTCTCAGCGCACAAGTTTCCATGATGCACACAGATAAATATCAAAGTCAGAGTGATACTGTAAGAAAATATAAATGGCTAAATGTAGAGGGACGCCATACTGGGTAGATGGCTAGCATTGCCACTAAATAGGGGATACATATAAATAGCATAGAATTAGAAGTAGCCGAGGAATCTGAAGCTACTATCTGACATAATGTCCACTGCAACGGCCCCGCATCTGATCTAAGGACTTCCACCCCAAGCCCTGGAGCAATGTGCTGCCCCGCAATGACCGATCCACTCCCTATCATGGCGTGATGTGATGCAGGCCTGTCAGGTATCCCCTGGCACGAGCACTTATCCATTATCAGCATGCTGCCCCATGTTGAATCAGCGCTCCGTTACATCGGGAGCAGGACACGCCCACTTCACTTGTCTTACCCTATCAGAAACTGTTTACTCACGCACGCTGATGTTACAAGTTCAGCGGCAGCTGTCAGCTGGGATACACTGAGCGCCCAGCCGGAGCGCTCATAAGAACGCTGATGAACCCGCTTGCCAAACCCGATTTCACTACCCTGTTTTGCATGACTCTAGCTACTGTTTCTGTCATTATGTCACTGTCATGTTCTACTACACTATTATTACACCCGCCGTGACGGGCAGGGAGTGACGTCATCTTAGGGCGCCTCCTCGTGTGTATATAACAGAGAGACCTGACTTATGTACTAGACAGCAGAGGAAGGCTATCCTGCCGAAACGCGTTCTGTCCACTTATGTGAATAAACTTCACATTCTTGCATCTACCTTGGTTAGTGCTGGGCCTTCTTTATATATGATAGTCACAAAGGCTAGCCACTACTCCACCCTATCATCATACTAGTTCCAACATACCAAGGTCCCTCTCCGATCCCCACACTAGATCCATCATTACCCCATCTCCAGACCAAACCCAGCTTTACTACTAGAGTATTCCCTTAGATGCAGACTAGTCTTAGCCTAGCCTCTTCATCCACCCACCAGACCCAGTCAAACCAATAGTGCACCCCATCCTCCAACAAGCCAAGACTAAGCCATTATTTACCCCATCCCCAGTCTAATCCCCCACCCCCCAACACCAAGCCATTATTTACCCCATCCCCAGTCTAATCCCCCACCCCCAACACGCCAAGACCAAGCCATTATTTACCCCATCCCCAGTCTAATCCCCCAACACACCAAGACCAAGCCATTATTTACCCCAGTCTAATCCCCCACCCCCCAACACCAAGCCATTATTTACCCCATCCCCAGTCTAATCCCCCACCCCCAACACGCCAAGACCAAGCCATTATTTACCCCATCCCCAGTCTAATCCCCCAACACGCCAAGACCAAACCATTATTTACCCCATCCCACACTAATCCCCACTCCAGGCCATTCATAGACTCCTCAAAATATGGGGCACAGACTCACCAAGGGCCCGGACAGATCTGCCACCACCACCCAGGACCCAAACCTACTTCAGATCTGTTGTCAAGAACGGCAAGAACTGGACATTATCCACAGTGCGCTTAGATACCATCACACGGAGGTCCGATCTGTAAAGACAATGTTAGATACTGATACTGTATACAGAGTACAGGGCACTACAAAGTCGGGGTCATACTTTATACAGAGTACAGGGCACTACAGAGCCGGGGTCATACTGTATACAGAGTACAGGGCACTACAGAGCCGGGGTCATACTGTATACAGAGTACTACAGAGCCGGGGTCATACTGTATACAGAGTACAGGGCACTACAGAGCCGGGGTCATACTGTATACAGAGTACAGGGCACTACAGAGCCGGGGTCATACTGTATACAGAGTACAGGGCACTACAGAGCCGGGGTCATACTGTATACAGAGTACAGGGCACTACAGAGCCGGGGTCATACTGTATACAGAGTACAGGACACTGCAGAGCCGGGGTCATACTGTATACAGGACACTACAGAGTCGGGGTCATACTGTATACAGAGTACAGGGCACTCCAGAGCCGGGGTCATACTGTATACAGAGTACAGGGCACTACAGAGCCGGGGTCATACTGTATACAGAGTACAGAGCCGGGGTCATACTGTATACAGAGTACAGGGCACTACAGAGCCGGGGTCATACTGTATACAGAGTACAGGGCACTCCAGAGCCGGGGTCATACTGTATACAGAGTACAGGGCACTCCAGAGCCGGGGTCATACTGTATACAGAGTACAGGGCACTACAGAGCCGGGGTCATACTGTATACAGGACACTACAGAGCCGGGGTCATACTGTATACAGAGTACAGGGCACTCCAGAGCCGGGGTCATACTGTATACAGAGTAGAGGGCACTCCAGAGCCGGGGTCATACTGTATACAGAGTACAGGGCACTCCAGAGCCGGGGTCATACTGTATACAGAGTACAGGGCACTACAGGAGATCATACCGTATGCAGAGTACAGGGCACTACAGAGCCGGGGTCATACTGTATACAGAGTACAGCGCACTACAGAGCCGGGGTCATACCGTATACAGAGTACAGGGCACTACAGGAGATCATACCGTATGCAGAGTACAGGGCACTACAGGAGATCATACCGTATGCAGAGTACAGGGCACTACAGGAGATCATACCGTATGCAGAGTACAGGGCACTACAGGAGATCATACCGTATGCAGAGTACAGGGCACTACAGGAGATCATACCGTATGCAGAGTACAGGGCACTACAGGAGATCATACCGTATGCAGAGTACAGGGCACTTAAGTAAAGTATTTAGTCAGCCCCCAATTGTACCCGTTCTCCCCCTTATAAAGATGAGGCTGTAATTATCATAGGTTATAACCTCAACTATGAGACAGAATGAGAAAAATCCATTAATTCACATTGTCTGATTATTAAAGAATTTATCTGCAAATTATGGTGGAAAATAAGTATTTGGTCACCTACAAACAAGTAAGATTTCTGTCTCTCACAGACCTGTAACTTCTTCTATAAGAGTCTCCTCTGTCCTCCACTCGTTACCTGTATTAATGGCTCCTGTGTGAACTTGTTATCAGTATAAAAGACACCTGTCCACAACCTCAGTCACACTCCAAACTCCACTATGGCCAAGACCAAAGAGCTGGCGAAGGACACCAGAAACAACACTGTAGACCTGCACCAGGCTGGGAAGACTGAATCTGCAATAGGCAAGCAGCTTGGTGTGAAGAAATCAACTGTGTGACCAATTATTAGAAAATGGAAGATATACAAGACCACTGATAATCTCCCTCCATCGGGGGCTCCACACAAGATCTCACCCTGTGGTGTCAAAATGATCACAAGAACAAAGTAACAAAGGCTAGCATCAGTAACACACTACACCGCCAGGGACTCGCATCATGCAGTGCCAGACGTGTCCCCTTGCTTAAGCCAGTACATGTCCGGGCCCGTCTGAAGTTTGCTAGAGAGCATATGGATGATCCAGAAGAGGATTGGGAGAATGTCATATAAGTCAGATGAAACCAAAGTAGAACTTTTTGGTAAAAACTCAACTCGTCCTGTTTGGAGGAGAAAGAATGCTGAGTTGCATCCAAAGAACACCATACCTACTGTGAAGCATGGGGGCGGGAACACCATACCTACTGTGAAGCATGGGGGTGGGAACACCATACCTACTGTGAAGCATGGGGGTGGGAACACCATACCTACTGTGAGGCATGGGGGTGGAGACATCAGGCTTTGGGGCTGTTTTTCTGCTCAGGGACCAGGATGACTGATCCGTGTAAAGGAAAGAATGAATGGGACCATGTATCGTGAGATTGTGAGTGAAAACCTCCTTCCATCAGCGAGGGCAATGAAGATGAAACGTGGCTGGGTCTTTCAGCATGACAATGATCCCAAACACACCGCCCAGGAAATGAAGGAGGAGCTTCATAAGAAGCATTTCAAGGTCCTGGAGTGGCCTAGCTGATCTCCAGATCTCAACCCCATAGAAAAGCTTTGGAGGGGGTTGAAAGTCTGTGTTTCCCAGCGACAGCCCCAACACATCACTGCCCTAGAGGAGATCTGCATGGAGGAATGGGCCAAAATACCAGCAACAGTGAGAACCTTGTGAAGACAGAAAACATGTGACCTCTGTCATTACCAACAGTGTGTGAGAACCTTGTGAAGACAGAAAACATGTGACCTCTGTCATTACCAACAGTGTGTGAGAACCTTGTGAAGACAGAAAACATGTGACCTCTGTCATTACCAACAGTGTGTGAGAACCTTGTGAAGACAGAAATCATGTGACCTCTGTCATTACCAACAGTGTGTGAGAACCTTGTGAAGACAGAAAACATGTGACCTCTGTCATTACCAACAGTGTGTGAGAACCTTGTGAAGACAGAAAACATGTGACCTCTGTCATTACCAACAGTGTGCGAGAACCTTGTGAAGACAGAAAACATGTGACCTCTGTCATTACCAACAGTGTGTGAGAACCTTGTGAAGACAGAAATCATGTGACCTCTGTCATTGCCAACAGTGTGTGAGAACCTTGTGAAGACAGAAATCATGTGACCTCTGTCATTGCCAACAGTGTGTGAGAACCTTGTGAAGACAGAAAACATGTGACCTCTGTCATTGCCAACAGTGTGTGAGAACCTTGTGAAGACAGAAAACATGTGACCTCTGTCATTACCAACAGTGTGTGAGAACCTTGTGAAGACAGAAATCATGTGACCTCTGTCATTACCAACAGTGTGTGAGAACCTTGTGAAGACAGAAATCATGTGACCTGTCATTACCAACAGTGTGTGAGAACCTTGTGAAGACAGAAAACATGTGACCTCTGTCATTACCAACAGTGTGTGAGAACCTTGTGAAGACAGAAATCATGTGACCTCTGTCATTGCCAACAGTGTGTGAGAACCTTGTGAAGACAGAAATCATGTGACCTCTGTCATTGCCAACAGTGTGTGAGAACCTTGTGAAGACAGAAAACATGTGACCTCTGTCATTACCAACAAAGGGATATAACAAAGTATTGAGAGGAACTTTTCTTATTCACCAAATACTTATTTTCCACCATAATTTGCAGATAAATTCTTAAAAAAATCAGACAATGAGATTTTATGGATTATTTCTCATTCTGTCTCTCATAGTATATATATACACACACCGTATTTACCGGGGTATACCACGAACCGGCCTATAACACGCACCCTCATTTTACCAAGGATATTACCCAAATATCCTTGGTAAAATGAGGGTGCGTGTGTGCGCATGTATACCCCGATACACCCCCAGGAAAGGCAGGGGGAGAGAGGCCGTCGCTGCCCGCTTCTCTGCCCCTGCCTGTCCTGGGGTCTAGAGCCCTGCTGCCGCCGCTTCTCTCCCACTGGCTATCGGCACCGCTGCCCGTTCTCTCCACCTGACTATCGGTGCCGGCGCCCCATTGCCGGCGCCGATAGCCAGGGGGAGAGAAGCAGCGCCAGCAATGGGGGAGCGGCGCCGACAGACAGGGGGAGAGAAGGGGCAGCGGCACCCATTGCCGTCGCCGCTGCCCCGTTGCCTCCCCCATCCCCGGTTGTATAATTACCTGTTGCCGGGGTCGGGTCCGCGCTGCTTCAGGCCTCCGGTGTGCGTCCCATGCGTCGTTGCTATGCACTGCACGGCGCGGCGCAATGACGAGTGACGAGCACCGATAGTCAGGGGGAGAGAACGGGCAGCGGCGCCGATAGCCAGGGGGAGAGAAGGGCTGGCAGCAGGGCTCTAGACCCCAGGACAGGCAGGGGCAGAGAAGCTGGCAGCGCTGGCGGTCTCTGCACCTGCAAAGCCGCTGCAGTTCATTGATTTAAAGCGCCCGCTTTAAATCATTGAACTGCAACGGCTTATCGGCGTATAACACGCAGGTAGACTTTAGGCTAAAAATTTTAGCCTAAAAAGTGTTTGTTATACGCCGATAAATACGGTATATATATATATATATAATATATATAATGAAGTATTTCTCACAGGAAAGGATTGCAGTAACACAGGTTTTGCTATACACATGTTTATTCCCTTTGTGTGTATGTATATATATATATATATATATATATATATATATATATATATAGATCTCCTCTCCTCTGTATATATATATATATAGATCTCCTCTCCTCTGTATATATATATATATATATATATAGATCTCCTCTCCTCTGTGTATATATATATATATATATATATATATATAGAGAGATCTCCTCTCCTCTGTATATATATATATATATATATATATATATATATATATATATATATATAGATCTCCTCTCCTCTGTATATATATATATATATATATATATATATATATATATATATATATATATATATTGCAGTAACACAGGTTTTGCTATACACATGTTTATTCCCTTTGTGTGTATTGGAACTGATCCAAAAAAGGAAGAAAAAAAGCAAATTGGACATAATGTCACCAAACTCCAAAAATGGGCCGGACACAATTATTGGCACCTTAACTTAATATTTGGCTGCACACCCTTTGGAAAAAATAAGTGAGATCAGTGTCTTCCTATAACCATCAATAAGCTTCTTACACCTCTCAGCCGGAATGTTGGACCACTCTTCCTATAACCATCAATAAGCTTCTTACACCTCTCAGCCGGAATGTTGGACCACTCTTCCTATAACCATCAATAAGCTTCTTACACCTCTCAGCCGGAATGTTGGACCACTCTTCCTATGAGCATCAATAAGCTTCTTACACCTCTCAGCCGGAATGTTGGACCACTCTTCCTATAACCATCAATAAGCTTCTTACACCTCCCAGCCGGAATGTTGGACCACTCTTCCTATAACCATCAATAAGCTTCTTACACCTCTCAGCCGGAATGTTGGACCACTCTTCCTTTACAAACTGCTCCAGGTCTCTTATTGGAAGGCGCCTTTTCCCAACAGTAATTATAAGATCTCTCCACAGGTGATCAATGGGATTTAGATCTGGACTCATTGCTGGCACTTCAGAACTCTCCAGCGCTTTGTTGTCATGCATTTCTGGGGCTTTTTGACGTATGTTTGGGGTCATTGTCCTGCTGGAAGTCCCAAGATCTCGGACACAAACCCAGCTTTCTGACACTGGGCTGTACAGTGCGACCCAAAATCCATTGGTAATCCTCAGTGCCAGAGGCAGCAAAACAACCCTAAAACATCACTGACCTCCCCCATATGTCACTGTAGGTTCTGTGCTCTTTTCTTTGTAGGCCTCATTCCGTTTTCGGTAAACAGTAGAATGATGCGCTTTACCAAAAAGCTCCATCTTGTCTCATCTGTCCACAAGATGTTTTCCCAGAAGGATTTTGGTTACTTAGGTTCATTTTGGTAAAATGTAGTCTCTTTTGTATGTCTGTATCAGAAGTGGGGTCCTCCTGGGTCTCCCCCATAGTGGGGTCCTCCTGGGTCTCCTCCATAGTGGGGTCCTCCTGGGTCTCCTCCATAGTGGGGTCCTCCTGGGTCTCCTCTATAGCGGGGTCCTCCTGGGTCTCCTCCATAGCGTTTCATTTCATATAAATGTGGATGGATAGTTTGTGCTGACACTGATGCTCCCTGAGCCTGCAGGACAGCTTGAATGTCTTTGGAACTTGTTTGGGGCTGCTTATCCACCATCTGGACAATCCTGCGATGACACCTTTCATCAATGTTTCTCTTCCGTCCACACCCAGGGAGATTATCTACAGTACCATGGGGTGTAAACTTCTTGATAATGTTCCGCACTGTGGACAAAGACAAATCTAGATCTCTGGAGATGGACGTGTAACCTGGAGATTGTTGATATTTTTCCACAGTTTTGGTTCCCAAGTCCTCAGACAGTTCTCTTCTCCTCTTTCTGTTCTCTTCTCCTCTTTCTGTTCTCTTCTCCTCTTTCTGTTCTCTTCTCCTCTTTCTGTTCTCTTCTCCTCTTTCTGTTCTCTTCTCCTCTTTCTGTTCTCTCTTCTCCTCTTTCTGTTCTCTCCTCCTCTTTCTGTTCTCTTCTCCTCTTTCTGTTCTCTTCTCCTCTTTCTGTTCTCTTCTCCTCTTTCTGTTCTCTCTTCTCCTCTTTCTGTTCTCTCTTCTCCTCTTTCTGTTCTCTCTTCTCCTCTTTCTGTTCTCTTCTCCTCTTTCTGTTCTCTCCTCCTCTTTCTGTTCTCTCCTCCTCTTTCTGTTCTCTCCTCCTCTTTCTGTTCTCTCCTCCTCTTTCTGTTCTCTCCTCCTCTTTCTGTTCTCTTCTCCTCTTTCTGTTCTCTTCTCCTCTTTCTGTTCTCTTCTCCTCTTTCTGTTCTCTTCTCCTCTTTCTGTTCTCTTCTCCTCTTTCTGTTCTCTTCTCCTCTTTCTGTTCTCTCCTCCTCTTTCTGTTCTCTCCTCTTTCTGTTCTCTCCTCCTCTTTCTGTTCTCTTCTCCTCTTTCTGTTGTCCATGATTAGTGTGACACACACAGACACACAATGCAAAGACTAAGTGAACTTCTCTCCTTTTTATCTGCTGTCAGGTGTGATTGTTATATTGCCCACACCTGTTACTTGCCCCAGGTGAGTATAAAGGAACATCACAGGCTGGAAACAATCTTATTTATCCACAATTTTGAAAGGTGCCAATAATTGTGTCCGGACCATTTTTGTAGTTTGGTGACATTATGTCCAATTTGCTTTTTTTCCTCCTTTTTTTGGTTTAGTTCCAATACAGACAAAGGGAATAAACATGTGTATAGCAAAACCTGTGTTACTGCAATATATATATATACAGAGGAGAGGAGATCTATATATATATATATATATACAGAGGAGAGGAGATCTATATATATATATATATATATATATATACACAGAGGAGAGAAGATATATATATATATATATATATATATATATATATATATATATATACAGAGGAGAGGAGATCTATATATATATATATATATATATATACAGAGGAGAGGAGATCTATATATATATATATACAGAGGAGAGAAGATATATATATATATATATATATATATATATATACAGAGGAGAGGAGATCTATATATATATATATATATATACATAAAGGGAATAAACCTGTGTATAGCAAAACATGTGTTACTGCAATATATATATACAGAGGAGAGGAGAGATCTATATATATATATATACACAAAGGGAATAAACATGTGTATAGCAAAACCTGTGTTACTGCAATATATATATACAGAGGGAATAAACCTGTGTTACTGCAATCCTTTCCTGTGAGGAATACTTCATTATATAGAAAAATGTCAGGGGGGACAACATTTACGGCAATGACTAAGCAGTGGCCTAGACAATGATGTCAGTATGGCTTGCAGTCTCCGGTATAGTACGGGGTCTGCGCAATGACAAGTAGTCTCCCTGTCTTATTCTCCGGTGTTCTCCGCTGTGTTGGGGGGGTCACCTCCTCGTGGTGTCGCGGCAGGAATCCCGGCAATCACTGGCTGGGTGATATTGGTACAGTATTATACTGTAGATCAGTGTTTCCCAACCAGGGTGCCTCCAGCTGTTGCAAAACTACAACTCCCAGCATGCCCGGATGGCATTTGGTTACGAGTAGCTATGTCCTCCCCTAGCAGATTAACTCATTAGATTAAAGCAGCTATGTACTAACCTAGCACAGTGGCCTCAAAATTTTAGGCCTCCAGCTGTTGCAAAATTGCAACTCCCAGCATGTCCGGACAGCCGAAGGCTGTCCGGGCATGCTGGGAGTTGTAGTTTTGCAACAGCTGGAGGCACACTGGTTGGGAAGCAGTGGCCTAGACAATGATGTGAGTGAGCCTTGCGGTCTCTGGTATTCTACGGGGTCTGCGTAGTAACAAGTGCATACAATGTATTACAAAGCCAGAAAAAATAAATAAATAAAAATATGGAATTGCACAATTTTGTAGGGCAATCATTTTTTCGGAGTTCAAAATACGGTAAATCTGACATCTGCCGTCTTTATTCTATGGGTCAGTACGATTTTAATGATGATTTAAACCTTGAAAAATAGAAGAAAAAAAAAAAACGTTGTTCATTACCATGTTCTCACCCCTATAAAAAAATTAAATTCCATTTTCCCCGATGAAGCTGTTTTAGGGTTTGATTTTTTTGCGCCATGAGCTGTAGTTTTTAACGGTACCACTTTTTTGAAGTTCTGGCTTTTTGATCACTTTTTGTTACATTTTTATTTTTTTTAGGATGTAATGTAACCAAATATCAGCAAATATGACGTTAGGAATTTTTTTTCCGTTAACGCCGTTCACCGTGCAGGATCGATCGGAAAAATTATAATTTAATAGTTTGGACAATTATGCACGCGGCCATACAAAATATGTGTTTTTTTTTTTCAAAAATGGGAAAAGGTGGGTGATTTGAATTTTTTTAGCGGAGGAATTTTTTAAATATTAAAAAAAAAAAACATTTTTTTACTTTCTTTTAGGCCCCTAGAGGCCTATCATCAGCCATCATCAGATGCTATTGCATTACATTGATCTATGAAATCTGTGCTCGATTACTAATGGCTGCCAGAGGGAGCCCTAAGCACGCAGAGGACAAAGTAAGGCCTCGGGCTTCCCCAGCAACCCATCGGCACCCCGCGATTACATCAAGGGGGGCTATGGGACCACTAGACACCAGGGAATAGCAGAATTTAATGTTTAACCAGGTAAATGATGGACATTGGAGCGATCTCTGATGTCCGTCATTACCGGCAGATGTGAGCTGCTGGTAGCCGCGGGCCCCCGTCATGTCCGCCCACCCGACCCATGACTTACATGTATGTCATAGGTCGGGAAGGGGCTAGACCAGTGTTTTCCAACCAGTGTGCCTCCAGCTTTAGCAAAACTACAAATTCCAGCATGCCCGGACATCCGAAGGCTGCCCGGCCATGCTGGGAGTTGTAGTTTTGCAACAGCTGGAGGTACACTGGTTGGGAAGCAGTGGCTTAGACAATGATGTGTTGGAGGGTCACCTCCTCGTGATTCCGCAGAGGGAATCCCGGCTGGCAATCACTGGCTGGGTGATATTGGTACAGTATTATACTGTAGTTCAGTGTTTGCCTACCAGGGTGCCTCCAGCTGTTGCAAAAGTACAACTTCCAGAATGCCTGGATGGCATTTGGTTACGAGCAGCTATGTCCTCCTCTAGCAGATTAACTCATCAGATTAAAGCAGCTATGCACTAACCTAGCACAGTGGCCTCCGAACTGTAGACCAAAGGCTGTCCAGGCATGCTGGGGGTTGTAGTTTTGCAACAGCTGGAGGCACCCTGGTTGGGAAATACTGCTGTAGTTAACCCTTAGCTGGATGCATTTCAGGATAATAATCCTTTCTTCAGCAGTTTCAAATAGATTTAAAAGTGATAATGGCGGCACCATAGCTCCACACCTTTTATAATCAGAGAATGGATCCGATAGGTGGCTGCATTCTGGTATCGGTAATAAGTAAACTCCGTACTCAACTTTTTTTTTTTTTTTTTTTTTAGTGTGTTTCTTTCAATGTATAAAATCGTGTAACAAAATGATTATCTAAAATAAGATAGGATATTATGACTGGTCAAATGGTGTAGAAAAGATAGAGAATATAATGAATGGAACATAAAGGGAGGCAAATAAGATGTTCCTCTTATTCTAAGGAGGGCTATAGATAGGATAAAGGTGACAAAAAGATATATATAGTAATGAAAGATAAATAATAAAGATAAAAATATATATAGTAATGAAAGATAAATAATAAAGATAAAAATATATATAGTAATGAAAGATAAATAATAAAGATAAATATATATATAGTAATGAAAGATAAATAATAATAAAGATAAAAATATATAGTAATGAAAGATAAATAATAAAGATAAAAATATATATAGTAATGAAAGATAAATAATAAAGATAAAAATATATATAGTAATGAAAGATTAATAATAAAGATAAAAATATATATAGTAATGAAAGATAAATAATAAAGATAAAAATATATATAGTAATGAAAGATAAATAATAAAGATAAAAATATATATAGTAATGAAAGATAAATAATAAAGATAAAAATATATAGTAATGAAAGATAAATAATAAAGATAAAAATATATAGTAATAAAAATATATAGTAATGAAAGATAAATAATAAAGATAAAAATATATATAGTAATGAAAGATAAATAATAAAGATAAAAATATATATAGTAATGAAAGATAAATAATAAAGATAAAAATATATAGTAATGAAAGATAAATAATAAAGATAAAAATATATAGTAATAAAAATATATAGTAATGAAAGATAAATAATAAAGATAAAATTATAAATAAAAATAAGAAATAAAAAAATACAAATAAAATAAATATTGAAAAAATTGAAAAATAAAGAAAAGGTACATAGGAAAGAACACAAAAGGCACAGAATTATATACTGAAGATATGATCAGGGTGAACAATAAGATATATTAACAATGTAAGACTTCTTGCTCTTAATAGTGAATTACCCATCAGGTAATGTTTATCTTTATTATTATTTATCTTTCATTACTATATATTTTTATCTTTATTATTTATCTTTCATTACTATATATTTTTATCTTTATTATTTATCTTTCATTACTATATATATATTTTTATCTTTATTATTATTTATCTTTCATTACTATATATTTTTATCTTTATTATTTATCTTTCATTACTATATATATTTTTATCTTTATTATTTATCTTTCATTACTATATATATTTATCTTTATTATTTATCTTTCATTACTATATATATTTTTATCTTTATTATTATTTATCTTTCATTACTATATATTTTTATCTTTATTATTTATCTTTCATTACTATATATATTTTTATCTTTATTATTATTTCTTTCATTACTATATATATTTTTATCTTTATTATTATTTATCTTTCATTACTATATATATTTTTATCTTTATTATTATTTATCTTTCATTACTATATATATTTTTATCTTTATTATTATTTATCTTTCATTACTATATATTTTTATCTTTATTATTTATCTTTCATTACTATATATATTTTTATCTTTATTATTTATCTTTCATTACTATATATTTTTATTACTATATATTTTTATCTTTATTATTTATCTTTCATTACTATATATATTTTTATCTTTATTATTATTTATCTTTCATTACTATATATATTTTTATCTTTATTATTTATCTTTCATTACTATATATTTTTATCTTTATTATTTATCTTTCATTACTATATATATTTTTATCTTTATTATTTATCTTTCATTACTATATATATTTTTATCTTTATTATTATTTATCTTTCATTACTATATATATTTTTATCTTTATTATTTATCTTTCATTACTATATATTTTTATCTTTATTATTTATCTTTCATTACTATATATATTTTTATCTTTATTATTATTTATCTTTCATTACTATATATATTTTTATCTTTATTATTTATCTTTCATTACTATATATTTTTATCTTTATTATTTATCTTTCATTACTATATATATTTTTATCT
Source organism: Hyla sarda (assembly GCF_029499605.1). NCBI lineage: Eukaryota > Metazoa > Chordata > Amphibia > Anura > Hylidae > Hyla > Hyla sarda. Next base: position 41,968 of record NW_026608536.1, on the reverse strand, counting down.
TTATTATTTATCTTTCATTACTATATATATCTTTTTGTCACCTTTATCCTATCTATAGCCCTCCTTAGAATAAGAGGAACATCTTATTTGCCTCCCTTTATGTTCCATTCATTATATTCTCTATCTTTTCTACACCATTTGACCAGTCATAATATCCTATCTTATTTTAGATAATCATTTTGTTACACGATTTTATACATTGAAAGAAACACACTAAAAAATAAATAAAAAAAAGTTGAGTACGGAGTTTACTTATTACCGATACCAGAATGCAGCCACCTATCGGATCCATTCTCTGATTATAAAAGGTGCGGAGCTATGGTGCCGCCATTATCACTTTTAAATCTATTCGAAGCTGCTGAAGAAAGGATTATTATCCTGAAACGCGTCCAGCTAAGGGTTAACTACAGCAGTATTTCCCAACCAGGGTGATTCCAGCTGTTGCAAAACTACAACTCCCAGCATGCCTGGACGGCCTTTGGTCTACAGTTTGGAGGCCACTGTGCTAGGTTAGTGCATAGCTGCTTTAATCTGATGAGTTAATCTGCTAGAGGAGGACATAGCTGCTCGTAACCAAATGCCATGGGAGTTGTAGTTTTCAAACAGCTGGAGGCACCCTGATAGGGAAACACTGAACTACAGTATAAGTAAGACGGGGAGACTACTTGTCACTGCGCAGACCCCCGTACTATACCGGAGACCACAAGCAACACTGACATCATTGTCTAGGCCACTGCTTCCAACCAGTGTGCCTCCAGCTGTTGCAAAACTACAACTCCCGGCATGCCCGGACAGCCTTTGGCTGTCCGGGCAGGCTGGGAGTTGTAGTTTTGCAACAGCCGGTGGCACACTGGTTGGAAAGCACTGGTCTAGGCTAAATGGCAAGCAGGAATTCCCCCCCCCCCCCCCCGCACTTCACATATGGGCAGAACAAGAAGATGTGCGCTGCCGACGTGCACCGGATCGCCACGCACGTGATACACGGAGCGCACACCACTCACCATTACTAATACCTGCGGATCCACTGGACCATCTACGATAAAACAGTCCGGACTACAGAAGGTACGAGGTGTCCTACACATAACCGATAGTCTGGAGAACTACAGGTCACAGCAGACCAGGAAACACAAAATCTACCGTATCAAGTCAACTTTACCTACCGGCTATATATATATATATATAAAGTGATATTATCCAGGTACACGGAGCAGTTATTATGTCTTATATTCTATTAGATGTAGACTTTATCATATTATACATTTAGGTTATTGTAGGACGCAAGGGCCCGCGATTCCACATGAGACAAAACGCTTTAGGTTATATATTAAATATATAGGACTAGAATATATATATATATCCTCCTCTATATACAGTATATATATATATATATATCCTCCTCCTCTATATACAGTATATATATCCTCCTCCTCTATATACAGTATATATATATATATATCCTCCTCCTCTATATACAGTATATATATCCTCCTCTATGTACAGTATATATATATATATCCTCCTCCTCTATATACAGTATATATATATCCTCCTCCTCTATATACAGTATATATATATATATATATATATCCTCCTCCTCTATATACAGTATATATATATCCTCCTCCTCTATATACAGTATATATATATATATATATCCTCCTCCTCTATATACAGTATATATATATATATATCCTCCTCCTCTATATACAGTATATATATATCCTCCTCCTCTATATACAGTATATATATATATATCCTCCTCCTCTATATACAGTATATATATATATCCTCCTCCTCTATATACAGTATATATATATCCTCCTCCTCCTCTATATACAGTATATATATATATATATCCTCCTCCTCTATATACAGTATATATATATATATATATATATATATATCCTCCTCCTCTATATACAGTATATATATATATATATCCTCCTCCTCTATATACAGTATATATATATCCTCCTCTATATACAGTATATATATATATCCTCCTCCTCTATATACAGTATATATATATATCCTCCTCCTCTATATACAGTATATATATATCCTCCTCTATATACAGTATATATATATATCCTCCTCCTCTATATACAGTATATATATATATATATCCTCCTCCTCTATATACAGTGTATATATATATATCCTCCTCCTCTATATACAGTATATATATATATCCTCCTCCTCTATATACAGTATATATATCCTCCTCCTCTATATACAGTATATATATATATATATATATCCTCCTCCTCTATATACAGTATATATATATATATATATATCCTCCTCCTCTATATACAGTATATATATATATATATATCCTCCTCCTCTATATACAGTATATATATCCTCCTCCTCTATATACAGTATATATATATATCCTCCTCCTCTATATACAGTATATATATATATATCCTCCTCCTCTATATACAGTATATATATATATATCCTCCTCCTCTATATACAGTATATATATATATCCTCCTCCTCTATATACAGTATATATATATATATATATATATCCTCCTCCTCTATATACAGTATATATATCCTCCTCCTCTATATACAGTATATATATATATATATATCCTCCTCTATATACAGTATATATATATATCCTCCTCTATATACAGTATATATATCCTCCTCCTCTATATACAGTATATATATATATCCTCCTCTATATACAGTATATATATATATCCTCCTCCTCTATATACAGTATATATATCCTCCTCCTCCTCTATATACAGTATATATATATATATATCCTCCTCCTCTATATACAGTATATATATATATATATCCTCCTCCTCTATATACAGTATATATATATATCCTCCTCTATATACAGTATATATATATCCTCCTCTATATACAGTATATATATATATCCTCCTCCTCTATATACAGTATATATATATATCCTCCTCCTCTATATACAGTATATATATATCCTCCTCCTCTATATACAGTATATATATATATCCTCCTCCTCTATATACAGTATATATATATCCTCCTCCTCCTCTATATACAGTATATATATATATCCTCCTCCTCTATATACAGTATATATATATATCCTCCTCCTCTATATACAGTGTATATATATATCCTCCTCCTCTATATACAGTATATATATATCCTCCTCCTCTATATACAGTATATATGTATATATCCTCCTCCTCTATATACAGTATATATATATCCTCCTCCTCTATATACAGTATATATATCCTCCTCTATATACAGTATATATATATATATATATATGTCTCTCCTCTATATACAGTATATATATATATATCCTCCTCCTCTATATACAGTATATATATATCCTCCTCCTCCTCTATATACAGTATATATATATCCTCCTCCTCTATATACAGTATATATATATATCCTCCTCCTCTATATACAGTATATATATATCCTCCTCCTCTATATACAGTATATATATATATATATCCTCCTCTATATACAGTATATATATATATCCTCCTCCTCTATATACAGTATATATATATCCTCCTCCTCTATATACAGTATATATATATATATCCTCCTCCTCCTCTATATACAGTATATATATATTTCCTCCTCCTCTATATACAGTATATATATATATCCTCCTCCTCTATATACAGTATATATATATATCCTCCTCCTCCTCCTCTATATACAGTATATATATATATCCTCCTCCTCTATATACAGTATATAAATATCCTCCTCCTCTATATACAGTATATATATATCCTCCTCCTCTATATACAGTATATATATATCCTCCTCCTCTATATACAGTATATATATATATCCTCCTCCTCTATATACAGTATATATATATCCTCCTCCTCTATATACAGTATATATATATCCTCCTCCTCTATATACAGTATATATATATATATCCTCCTCCTTTATATACAGTATATATATCCTCCTCCTCTATATACAGTATATATATATATATATCCTCCTCTATATACAGTATATATATATATATCCTCCTCCTCTATATACAGTATATATATATATCCTCCTCTATATACAGTATATATATCTCATCCTCCTCTATATACAGTATATATATATATATCCTCCTCCTCTATATACAGTATATATATATATATATATATCCTCCTCCTCTATATACAGTATATATATATATCCTCCTCCTCTATATACAGTATATATATATATATCCTCCTCTATATACAGTATATATATCTCATCCTCCTCTATATACAGTATATATATATATTCCTCCTCCATAGACACTCACAGGCCGCTGGAGAACATGGTGAGTGTGAAGAGGATACAGGCCCCGGAGAGGAGCCACATCCCGTCCATGATACCGGGAGAGACGGCGGAGGAGGCCGGGAGCAGCGACTGCAGAACGGCGGGAGAAATGACCAGAGACCGGGGAAGAACAACACGACCAGGCCGCATCCGCCTCATACATAGCACCGCCTCCTGCCACATCACCCGGAACAGAGAGTAACACCCGGAACACGCGAGCCCACACCCGACCATCACCCGGAACACACCCGACCTCATACCCGACCATCACCCGGAACATACCCGACCTCATCCCCGAACATCACCCGGAACACACCCGACCATCACCCGGAACATACCCGACCTCATCCCCGAACATCACCCGGAACACACCCGACCTCATACCCGAACATCACCCGGAACACACCCGACCTCATCCCCGACCATCACCCGGAACACACCCGACCTCATCCCCGACCATCACCCGGAACACACCCGACCTCATCCCCGACCATCACCCGGAACATACCCGACCTCATCCCCGAACATCACCCGGAACACACCCGACCATCACCCGGAACATACCCGACCTCATCCCCGAACATCACCCGGAACACACCCGACCTCATACCCGAACATCACCCGGAACACACCCGACCTCATCCCCGACCATCACCCGGAACACACCCGACCTCATCCCCGACCATCACCCGGAACACACCCGACCTCATCCCCGACCATCACCCGGAACACACCCGACCTCATCCCCGAACATCACCCGGAACACACCCGACCTCATCCCCGAACATCACCCGGAACACACCCGACCTCATACCCGAACATCACCCGGAACACACCCGACCTCATCCCCGACCATCACCCGGAACACACCCGACCTCATCCCCGACCATCACCCGGAACACACCCGACCTCATCCCCGACCATCACCCGGAACACACCCGACCTCATCCCCGAACATCACCCGGAACACACCCGACCTCATCCCCGAACATCACCCGGAACACACCCGACCTCATCCCCGAACATCACCCGGAACACACCCGACCTCATCCCCGACCATCACCCGGAACACACCCGACCATCACCCGGAACACACCCGACCTCATACCCGACCATCACCCGGAACATACCCGACCATCACCAGGAACATACCCGACCTCATCCCCGAACATCACCCGGAACACACCCGACCTCATCCCCGAACATCACCCGAAACACACCCGACCTCATCCCCAAACATCACCCGAAACACACCCGACCTCATCCCCGAACATCACCCGGAACACACCCGACCTCATCCCCGAACATCACCCGGAACACACCCGACCTCATCCCCGAACATCACCCGGAACACACCCGACCTCATCCCCGAACATCACCCGAAACACACCCGACCTCATCCCCGAACATCACCCGAAACACACCCGACCTCATCCCCGAACATCACCCGGAACACACCCGACCTCATCCCCGAACATCACCCGGAACACACCCGACCTCATCCCCGAACATCACCCGGAACACACCCGACCTCATCCCCGAACATCACCCGGAACACACCCGACCTCATCCCCGAACATCACCCGGAACACACCCAACCTCATCCCCGACCATCACCCGGAACATACCCGAACATCACCCGGAACATACCCGAACATCACCCGGAACAGCGAGTATCACCCGGGAAACACCCGGAACACGCGAGCCCACACCCGACCATAACCCGAAACACACCCGACCTCATCCCCGAACATCACCCAGAACACACCCGACCTCATCCCCGAACATCACCGGGAACATACCGCGGAACACACCCGACCTCATACGCGAACATCACACGGAACACACCCGACCATCACCCGGAACACACCCGACCTCATACCCGAACATCACCCGGAACACACCCGACCTCATACCCGAACATCACCCGGAACACACCCAACCTCATCCCCGAACATCACCCGGAACACACCCGACCTCATCCCCGAACATCACCCGGAACATACCCGAACATCACCCGGAACACACCCGACCTCATACCTGAACATCACCTGGAACACACCCGACCTCATACCCGAACATCACCCGGAACATACCCGACCTCATCCCCGAACATACCCCGGAACACACCCGACCTCATACCCGAACATCACCCGGAACACACCCGACCTCATACCCGAAGATCATCCGGAACACACCCGACCATCACCAGGAACACACCCGACCTCATACCCGAACATCACCCGGAACACAACCCAAAATCACCCGGAACACACCTGACCTCATCCCCGAACATCACCCGGAACACACCCGACCTCATCCCGAACATCACCCGGAACACACCCGACCTCATCCCCGAACATCACCCGGAACACACCTGACCTCATACCCGAACATCACCCGGAACACACCCGACCTCATCCCCGAACATCACCCGGAACACACCCGACCTCATCCCCGACAATCACCCGGAACACACCCCACCATCACCTGGAACACACCCGACCTCATATCCGAACATCACCCGGAACACACCCGACCTCATACCCGAAGATCATCCGGAACACACCCGACCATCACCTGGAACACACCCGACCTCATACCCGACCATCACCCGGAACACACCCGACCTCATACCCGAACATCACCCGGAACACACCCGACCTCATCCCCAAACATCACCCGGAACACACCCGACCTCATACCCGAACATCACCCGGAACACACAACCTGATACCCGAACTTCACCCGGAACACACCCGACCTCATCCCCGAACATCACCCGGAACACACCCGACCTCATACCCGAACATCAACCGGAACACACCCGACCTCATACCCGAACATCACCCGGAACACACCCGACCTCATCCCCGAACATCACCCGGAACACACCCGACCATCACCCGGAACACATCCGTCCTCCTACCCGAACATCACCCGGAACACACCTGACCTCATCCCCGAACACACCCGACCTCATCCCCGAACATCACCCGGAACACACCCTACGATCACCCGGAACACACCCGACCTCATACCCGAACATCACCTGGAACAGCGAGCCCACACCCGACCATCACCCGACCTCATCCCCGAACATCACCCGGCACACACCCAACCTCATACCAGAACATCACCTGGAACAGCGAGTATCACCCTGAACACGTGAGCCCACACCCGACCATCACCCGGAACACACCCGACCTCATCCCCGACCATCACCCGGAACACACTCGACCTCATACCCGGAACACACCCGACCTCATCCCCGAACATCACCCGGAACACACCCGACCTCATCCCCGACCATCACCCGGAACACACCCGACCTCATACCCGAAGATCATCCGGAACACACCCGACCATCACCCGGAACACACCCGACCTCATACCCGGAACAGAGAGTATCACCCGGGAAACACCCGGAACACGCGAGCTCACACCCGACCATCACCCGGAACACACCCGACCTCATACCCGGACATCACCTGGAACAGCGAGTATCACCCGGGAAACACCCGGGACACGCGAGCCCACACCCGACCATCACCCGGAACACACCCGACCTCATACCTGAACATCACCCGGAATACACCCGACCTCATACCCGAACATCACCTGGAACACACCCGACCTCATACTCGACCATCACCCGAAACACACCCGACCTCATACCAGAACATCACCCGAAACACACCCAACCTCATACCCGAACATCACCCGGAACACACCCGACCATCACCCGGAACACACCCGACCTCATACCCGAACATCACCCAGAACACACCCGACCTCATACCCGAACATCACCCGGAACACACCCGACCATCACCTAGAACACACGCGACCTCATACCCGAACATCACCCAGAACACACCCGACCTCATACCCGAACATCACCCGGAACACAGCCGACCTCATACCCGATCACCCGGAACACACCCGACCCCATACCCGAACATCACCTGGAACACACCTGATCTCATACCCGAACATCACCCGGAACATACCCGAACATCACCCGGAACACACGCGACCTCATACCCGAACATCACCCGGAACATACCCGAACATCACCCGGAACACACGCGACCTCATACCCGAACATCACCCAGAACGCACGCGACCTCATACCCGAACATCACCCAGAACGCACCCGACCTCATACCCGAACATCACCCGGAACACAGCCGACCTCATACCCGATCACCCGGAACACAGCCGACCTCATACCCGATCACCCGGAACACACCCGACCATCACCTGGAACACACTGGATCTCATACCCGAACATCACCCGGAACACACCCGACCCCATACCCAAACATCACACGGAACACACCCGACACCATACCCGAACATCACCCGGAACACACCCGACCTCATCCCCGAACATCACCCGAAACAAACCCGACCTCATCCCCGAACATCACCCATAACACACCCGACCTCATCCCCGAACATCACCCGGAACACACCCGACCTCATCCCCGAACATCACCCGGAACGCACCCGACCTCATCCCCGAACATCACCCGGAACACACCCGACCTCATACCCGAACATCACCCAGAACACACCCGACCTCATCCCCGAACATCACCCGGAACACACCCGACCTCATCCCCGAACATCACCCGGAACACACCCGACCTCATCCCCAAACATCACCCGGAACACACCCGACCTCATCCCCGAACATCACCCGGAACATACCCGACCTCATCCCTGAACATCACCCGGAACACACCCGACCTCATCCCCGAACATCACCCGGAACATACCCGAACATCACCCGGAACACACCCGACCGCATACCCGAACATCACCCGGAACATACCCGACCTCATCCCCGAACATCTCCCGGAACATACCCGACCTCATACCCGAACATCACCCGGAACACACCCGACCTCATCCCCAAACATCACCCGGAACATTCCCGAACATCACCCGGAACACACCCGACCGCATACCCGAACATCACCCGGAACACACCCGACCTCATCCCCGAACATCACCCGGAACATACCCGAACATCACCCGGAACACACCCGACCTCATACCCGAACATCACCCGGAACACACCCGACCTCATACCCGAACATCCCCCGAAACACACCCGACCTCATCCCCGAACATCACCCGGAACATACCCGACCTCATACCCGAACATCACCCGAAACACACCCGACCTCATCCCCGAACATCACCCGGAACACACCCGACCTCATCCCCGAACATCACCCGGAACATACCCGAACATCACCCGGAACATACCCGAACATCACCCGGAACATACCCGAACATCACCCGGAACACAGCCGAACATCACCCGGAACACACCCGACCTCATACCCGAACATCACCCGGAAAATACCCGAACATCACCCGGAACACACCCGGAACACACCCCGACCTCATAGCCGAACATCACCCGGAACACACCCGACCTCATACCCGAACATCACCCGGAACATACCCGACCTCATCCCCGAACATCACCCGGAACATACCCGAACATCACCCGGAACACACCCGACCTCATACCCGAACATCACCCGGAACACACCCGACCTCATACCCGAACATCACCCGGAACACACCCGACCTCATACCCGAACATCACCCGGAACACACCCGACCTCCTACCCGAACATCACCCGGAACACAGCCGACCTCATACCCGAACATCACCCGGAACACACCCGACCTCATACCCGAACATCACCCGGAACACACCCTACCTCATACCCGAACACACCCGGAACACACCCGACCTCATACCCGAACATCACCCGGAACACACCCGACCTGATACCCGTACGTCACCCGGAACATACCCGACCTCATCCCTGAACATCACCCGGAACACACCCGACCTCATACCCGAACATCACCCGGAACATACCCGACCTCATCCCCGAACATCACCCGGAACACACCCGACCCCATACCCAAACATCACCCGGAACATACCCGACCTCATCCTCGAACATCACCCGGAACACAGCCGAACATCACCCGGAACACACCCGACCTCATACCCGAACGTCACCCGGAAAATACCCGAACATCACCCGGAAAACACCCGGAACACACCCGACCTCATACCAGAACATCACCCGGAACACACCCGACCTTATACCCGAACATCACCCTGAACATACCCGACCTCATCCCCGAACATCATCCGGAACATACCCGAACATCACCCGGAACACACCCGACCTCATACCCGAACATCACCTGAACATCACCCGGAACATACCCGAACATCACCCGGAACACACCCGACCTCATACCCGAACATCACCCGACCTCATACCCGAACATCACCCGGAACACACCCGACCTCCTACCCGAACATCACCCAGAACACAGCCGACCTCATACCCGAACATCACCCGGAACACACCCGACCTCATCCCCGAACATCACCCGGAACACACCCGACCTCATCCCCGAACATCACCCGGAACACAGCCGACCTCATACCCGAACATCACCCGGAACACACCCGACCTCATACCCGAAAATCACCCGGAACATACCCGACCTCATCCCCGAACATCACCCGGAACACACCCGACCTCATACCCGAACATCACCCGGAACACACCCGACCTAATACCCAAACATCACCCGGAACATACCCGACCTCATCCTCGAACATCACCCGGAACACAGCCGAACATCACCCGGAACACACCCGACCTCATACCCGAACATCACCCGGAAAATACCCGAACATCACCCGGAACACACCCGGAACACACCCGACCTCATAGCCGAACATCACCCGGAACACACCCGACCTCATACCCGAACATCACCCGGAACATACCCGACCTCATCCCCGAACATCACCCGGAACATCCCCGAACATCACCCGGAACACACCCGACCTCATACCCGAACATCACCCGGAACACACCCGACCTCATCCCCAAACATCACCCGGAACGCACCCGACCTCATCCCCGAACATCACCCGGAACACACCCGACCTCATACCCGAACATCACCCAGAACACACCCGACCTCATCCCCGAACATCACCCGGAACACACCCGACCTCATCCCCGAACATCACCCGGAACACACCCGACCTCATCCCCAAACATCACCCGGAACACACCCGACCTCATCCCCGAACATCACCCGGAACATACCCGACCTCATCCCTGAACATCACCCGGAACACACCCGACCTCATCCCCGAACATCACCCGGAACATACCCGAACATCACCCGGAACACACCCGACCGCATACCCGAACATCACCCGTAACATACCCGACCTCATCCCCGAACATCTCCCGGAACATACCCGACCTCATACCCGAACATCACCCGGAACACACCCGACCTCATCCCCAAACATCACCCGGAACATTCCCGAACATCACCCGGAACACACCCGACCGCATACCCGAACATCACCCGGAACACACCCGACCTCATCCCCGAACATCACCCGGAACATACCCGAACATCACCCGGAACACACCCGACCTCATACCCGAACATCACCCGGAACACACCCGACCTCATACCCGAACATCCCCCGAAACACACCCGACCTCATCCCCGAACATCACCCGGAACATACCCGACCTCATACCCGAACATCACCCGAAACACACCCGACCTCATCCTCGAACATCACCCGGAACACACCCGACCTCATCCCCGAACATCACCCGGAACATACCCGAACATCACCCGGAACATACCCGAACATCACCCGGAACACAGCCGAACATCACCCGGAACACACCCGACCTCATACCCGAACATCACCCGGAAAATACCCGAACATCACCCGGAACACACCCGGAACACACCCGACCTCATAGCCGAACATCACCCGGAACACACCCGACCTCATACCCGAACATCACCCGGAACATACCCGACCTCATACCCGAACATCACCCGGAACACACCCGACCTCATCCCCAAACATCACCCGGAACGCACCCGACCTCATCCCCGAACATCACCCGGAACACACCCGACCTCATACCCGAACATCACCCAGAACACACCCGACCTCATCCCCGAACATCACCCGGAACACACCCGACCTCATCCCCGAACATCACCCGGAACACACCCGACCTCATCCCCAAACATCACCCGGAACACACCCGACCTCATCCCCGAACATCACCCGGAACATACCCGACCTCATCCCTGAACATCACCCGGAACACACCCGACCTCATCCCCGAACATCACCCGGAACATACCCGAACATCACCCGGAACACACCCGACCGCATACCCGAACATCACCCGTAACATACCCGACCTCATCCCCGAACATCTCCCGGAACATACCCGACCTCATACCCGAACATCACCCGGAACACACCCGACCTCATCCCCAAACATCACCCGGAACATTCCCGAACATCACCCGGAACACACCCGACCGCATACCCGAACATCACCCGGAACACACCCGACCTCATCCCCGAACATCACCCGGAACATACCCGAACATCACCCGGAACACACCCGACCTCATACCCGAACATCACCCGGAACACACCCGACCTCATACCCGAACATCCCCCGAAACACACCCGACCTCATCCCCGAACATCACCCGGAACATACCCGACCTCATACCCGAACATCACCCGAAACACACCCGACCTCATCCTCGAACATCACCCGGAACACACCCGACCTCATCCCCGAACATCACCCGGAACATACCCGAACATCACCCGGAACATACCCGAACATCACCCGGAACACAGCCGAACATCACCCGGAACACACCCGACCTCATACCCGAACATCACCCGGAAAATACCCGAACATCACCCGGAACACACCCGGAACACACCCGACCTCATAGCCGAACATCACCCGGAACACACCCGACCTCATACCCGAACATCACCCGGAACATACCCGACCTCATCCCCGAACATCACCCGGAACATACCCGAACATCACCCGGAACACACCCGACCTCATACCCGAACATCACCCGGAACACACCCGACCTCATACCCGAACATCACCCGGAACACACCCGACCTCATCCCCGAACATCACCCGGAACACACCCGACCTGATACCCGTACGTCACCCGGAACATACCCGACCTCATCCCTGAACATCACCCGGAACACACCCGACCTCATACCCGAACATCACCCGGAACATACCCGACCTCATCCCCGAACATCACCCGGAACACACCCGACCCCATACCCAAACATCACCCGGAACATACCCGACCTCATCCTCGAACATCACCCGGAACACAGCCGAACATCACCCGGAACACACCCGACCTCATACCCGAACGTCACCCGGAAAATACCCGAACATCACCCGGAAAACACCCGGAACACACCCGACCTCATACCAGAACATCACCCGGAACACACCCGACCTTATACCCGAACATCACCCTGAACATACCCGACCTCATCCCCGAACATCATCCGGAACATACCCGAACATCACCCGGAACACACCCGACCTCATACCCGAACATCACCTGAACATCACCCGGAACATACCCGAACATCACCCGGAACACACCCGACCTCATACCCGAACATCACCCGACCTCATACCCGAACATCACCCGGAACACACCCGACCTCCTACCCGAACATCACCCAGAACACAGCCGACCTCATACCCGAACATCACCCGGAACACACCCGACCTCATCCCCGAACATCACCCGGAACACACCCGACCTCATCCCCGAACATCACCCGGAACAGAGCCGACCTCATACCCGAACATCACCCGGAACACACCCGACCTCATACCCGAAAATCACCCGGAACATACCCGACCTCATCCCCGAACATCACCCGGAACACACCCGACCTCATACCCGAACATCACCCGGAACACAGCCGAACATCACCCGGAACACACCCGACCTCATACCCGAACATCACCCGGAAAATACCCGAACATCACCCGGAACACACCCGGAACACACCCGACCTCATAGCCGAACATCACCCGGAACACACCCGACCTCATACCCGAACATCACCCGGAACATACCCGACCTCATCCCTGAACATCACCCGGAACATACCCGAACATCACCCGGAACACACCCGACCTCATACCCGAACATCACCCGGAACACACCCGACCTCATACCCGAACATCACCCGGAACATACCCGAACATCACCCGGAACACACCCGACCTCATACCCGAACATCACCCGGAACACACCCGACCTCCTACCCGAACATCACCCGGAACACACCCGACCTCCTACCCGAACATCACCCGGAACACACCCGACCTCCTACCCGAACATCACCCGGAACACAGCCGACCTCATACCCGAACATCACCCGGAACACACCCGACCTCATCCCCGAACATCACCCGAAACACACCCGACCTCATCCCCGAACATCACCCGGAACTCAGCCGACCTCATACCCGAACATACCCCGGAACACACCCGACCTTATACCCGAACATCACACGGAACATACCCGACCTCATCCCCGAACATCACCCGACCTCATCCCCGAACATCACCCGGAACACACCCGACCTCATACGCGAACATCACACGGAACACACCCGACCATCACCCAAAACACACCCGACCTCATCCCCGAACATCACCCGGAACACACCCGACCTCATCCCCGAACATCACCCGGAACATACCCGAACATCACCCGGAACACACCCGAACTCATACCCGAACATCACCCGGAATATACCCAAACATCACCCGGAACATACCCCGGAACACACCCGACCTCATACCCAAACATCACACGGAACACACCCGACCTCATCCCCGAACATCACCGGGAACACACCCGACCTCATCCCCGAACATCACCCGGAACACACCCGACCTCATACCCGAACATCACCCGGGACATACCCGACCTCATCCCCGAACATCACCCGGAACATACCCGACCTCATCCCCGAACAACACCCGGAACATACCCCGGAACACACCCGAACTCATACCCGAATATCACACAGAACATACCCGACCTCATCCCCGAACATCACCTGGAACATACCCGACCTCATCCTGGAACATCACCCGGAACATACCCCGGAACACACCCGACCTCATACCCAAACATCACACGGAACACACCCGACCATCACCCGAAACACACCCGACCTCATCCCCAAACATCACCCGGAACATACCCGAACATCACCCGGAACATACCCGAACATCACCCGGAACAGCGAGTATCACCCGGGAAACACCCGGAACACGCGAGCCCACACCCGACCATCACCCGAAACACACCCGACCTCATCCCCGAACATCACCCAGAACACACCCGACCTCATACCCGAACATCACCCGGAACACACCCGACCTCATCCCCGAACATCACCGGGAACATACCGCGGAACACACCCGACCTCATACGCGAACATCACACGGAACACACCCGACCATCACCCGAAACACACCCGACCTCATCCCCGAACATCACCCGGAACATACCCGAACATCACCCGGAACACACCCGACCTCATACCCGAACATCACCCGGAACACACCCGACCTCATACCCGAACATCACCCGGAACACACCCGACCTCATCCCCGAACATCACCCGGAACACACCCGACCTCATCCCCGAACATCACCCGGAACATACCCGAACATCACCCGGAACACACCCGACCTCATACCTGAACATCACCTGGAACACACCCGACCTCATACCCGAACATCACCCGGAACATACCCGACCTCATCCCCGAACATACCCCGGAACACACCCGACCTCATACCCGAACATCACCCGGAACACACCCGACCTCATACCCGAAGATCATCCGGAACACACCCGACCATCACCAGGAACACACCCGACCTCATACCCGAACATCACCCGGAACACAACCCAAAATCACCCGGAACACACCTGACCTCATCCCCGAACATCACCCGGAACACACCCGACCTCATACCCGAACATCACCCGGAACAGACCCGACCTCATCCCGAACATCACCCGGAACACACCCGACCTCATCCCCGAACATCACCCGGAACACACCTGACCTCATACCCGAACATCACCCGGAACACACCCGACCTCATCCCCGAACATCACCCGGAACACACCCGACCTCATCCCCGACAATCACCCGGAACACACCCCACCATCACCTGGAACACACCCGACCTCATATCCGAACATCACCCGGAACACACCCGACCTCATACCCGAAGATCATCCGGAACACACCCGACCATCACCTGGAACACACCCGACCTCATACCCGACCATCACCCGGAACACACCCGACCTCATACCCGAACATCACCCGGAACACACCCGACCTCATCCCCAAACATCACCCGGAACACACCCGACCTCATACCCGAACATCACCCGGAACACACAACCTGATACCCGAACTTCACCCGGAACACACCCGACCTCATCCCCGAACATCACCCGGAACACACCCGACCTCATACCCGAACATCAACCGGAACACACCCGACCTCATACCCGAACATCACCCGGAACACACCCGACCTCATCCCCGAACATCACCCGGAACACACCCGACCATCACCCGGAACACATCCGTCCTCATACCCGAACATCACCCGGAACACACCTGACCTCATCCCCGAACACACCCGACCTCATCCCCGAACACACCCGACCTCATCCCCGAACATCACCCGGAACACACCCTACGATCACCCGGAACACACCCGACCTCATACCCGAACATCACCTGGAACAGCGAGTATCACCCTGAACATGTGAGCCCACACCCGACCATCACCCGGAACACACCCGACCTCATCCCCGACCATCACCCGGAACACACTCGACCTCATACCCGGAACACACCCGACCTCATCCCCGAACATCACCCGGAACACACCCGACCTCATCCCCGACCTTCACCCGGAACACACCCGACCTCATACCCGAAGATCATCCGGAACACACCCGACCATCACCCGGAACACACCCGACCTCAAACCCGGAACAGAGAGTATCACCCGGGAAACACCCGGAACACGCGAGCCCACACCCGACCATCACCCGGAACACACCCGACCTCATACCCGGACATCACCTGGAACAGCGAGTATCACCCGGGAAACACCCGGGACACGCGAGCCCACACCCGACCATCACCCGGAACACACCCGACCTCATACCTGAACATCACCCGGAATACACCCGACCTCATACCCGAACATCACCTGGAACACACCCGACCTCATACTCGACCATCACCCGAAACACACCCGACCTCATACCAGAACATCACCCGAAACACACCCAACCTCATACCCGAACATCACCCGGAACACACCCGACCATCACCCGGAACACACCCGACCTCATACCCGAACATCACCCAGAACACACCCGACCTCATACCCGAACATCACCCGGAACACACCCGACCATCACCTAGAACACACGCGACCTCATACCCGAACATCACCCAGAACACACCCGACCTCATACCCGAACATCACCCGGAACACAGCCGACCTCATACCCGATCACCCGGAACACACCCGACCCCATACCCGAACATCACCTGGAACACACCTGATCTCATACCCGAACATCACCCGGAACACAACCGACCTCATACCCGAACATCACCCGGAACATACCCGAACATCACCCGGAACACACGCGACCTCATACCCGAACATCACCCAGAACGCACGCGACCTCATACCCGAACATCACCCAGAACGCACCCGACCTCATACCCGAACATCACCCGGAACACAGCCGACCTCATACCCGATCACCCGGAACACAGCCGACCTCATACCCGATCACCCGGAACACACCCGACCATCACCTGGAACACACTGGATCTCATACCCGAACATCACCCGGAACACACCCGACCCCATACCCAAACATCACACGGAACACACCCGACACCATACCCGAACATCACCCGGAACACACCCGACCTCATACCCGAACATCACCCGGAACACACCCGACCTCATCCCCGAACATCACCCGGAACACACCCGACCTCATCCCCGAACATCACCTGGAACACACCCGACCTCATACCCGAACATCACCCGGAACACGCCCGACCTCATACCCGAACATCACCTGGAACACAGCCGACCTCATACCCGAACATCACCCGGAACACGCCCGACCTCATACCCGAACATCACCAGGAACACACCCGACCTCATACCCGAACATCACCCGGAACACGCCCGACCTCATACCCGAACATCACCTGGAACACAGCCGACCTCATACCCGAACATCACTTGGAGCACACCCCACCTCATACCTGAACATCACCCGGAACACACACACAACCTCATACCCGAACATCACCCAGAACACACCCAACCTCATACCCGAACATCACCCTTGAACACACCCGACCTTATACCCAAGCATCACCCGATCTCATACCCTAACATCACCCGGAACACACGAGCCCACACCCGAACATCACCCAGAACACACCCGACCTCATACCCGAACATCACCCGAGAAACACCCGACCTTATACTTGAACATCACTGGAACACACCTGACCTCATACCCAAACATCACCCGAGAAACATACACGACCTCATACCCAAACATCACCCGAGAAACATACACGACCTCATACCCATCACCCGGAACACACCCGACCTCATACCCAAACATCACATGGAACACACCCTACCTCATACCTGAACATCACCTGGAACACGCGAGCCCACATCCTGAATATCACGCGGGAAACATACCTGACCCCCATACCCGAACATCATCCAGAACACACCCGACCTCATACCCAAACATCACATGGAACACACCCGACATCATACCCAAACATCACATGGAACACACCCTACCTCATACCTGAACATCACCTGGAACACGCGAGCCCACAGCTGAACATCACCCGGAACACACCCGACATCATACCCGAATATCACGTGGGAAACTTACCTGTCCTCCATACCCGAACAAAACAAACACACCCAACCTCATACCCAAACATCACCCGGAACACACCCAACCCATACCTGAACATCACCCGGAACACACCCAACATCATACCCGAACATCACCCGGGAAACCCTCCCAGAACACGCAACCCCATATTCATGATAGTTAGATTTATGACCCCGTAGTGCTGATCATGTGGCGGTCACAGGGTGAGAGTTATGTAGTGGAGTAGCAGGGTCCTCAGCAGTACAGAGTATTTCAGGAGAGGAGTGTACTGATCATGTGGAGGTCACAGGGTGAGAGTTATATAGTGGAGGAGCAGAGTCCACAGCAGTACAGAGTATTTCAGGAGAGGAGTGTACTGATCATGTGGAGGTCACAGGGTGAGAGTTATATAGTGGAGGAGCAGAGTCCACAGCAGTACAGAGTATTTCAGGAGAGGAGTGTACTGATCATGTGGAGGCCACAGGGTGAGAGTTATATAGTGGAGGAGCAGGGTCCACAGCAGTACAGAGTATTTCAGGAGGGCAATGTACTGATCATGTGGGGGTCACAGGGTGAGAGTTATATAGTGGAGTAGCAGGGTCCAAAGCAGTACAGAGTCTTTCAGGAGAGGAGTGTGCTGATCATGTGGAGGTCACAGGGTGAGAGTTATATAGTGGAGGAGCAGAGTCCACAGCAGTACAGAGTATTTCAGGAGAGCAGTGTGCTGATCATGTGGAGGTCACAGGGTGAGAGTTATATAGTGGAGGAGCAGAGTCCAAAGCAGCACAGAGTATTTCAGGAGAGCAGTGTGCTGATCATGTGGAGGTCACAGGGTGAGAGTTATATAGTGGAGGAGCAGGGTCCACAGCAGTACAGAGTATTTCAGGAGAGGAGTGTGCTGATCATGTGGAGGTCACAGGGTGAGAGTTATATAGTGGAGGAGCAGAGTCCACAGCAGCACAGAGTATTTCAGGAGGGCAGTGTGCTGATCATGTGGAGGTCACAGGGTTAGAGTTATATAGTGGAGGAGCAGAGTCCACAGCAGTACAGAGTATTTCAGGAGAGCAGTGTGCTGATCATGTGGAGGTCACAGGGTGAGAGTTATATAGTGGAGGAGCAGAGTCCACAGCAGTACAGAGTATTTCAGGAGGGCAGTGCTGTGACGAGATTCTCCTATCCATTTGTACATGATACAATACTTAACAGAGGGTTAACCCGCATTCTCAGGCGATGCTCTAGGTGCTGAACGTCTTCAGACTATCTGGACTATAAATTCCTGCTTAAATCCTATTACTCCGCTCTTCATCTCACCAAACAAACATATTTTACCTCCCTCATCTCCTCTCTGTCTAACAACCCAAAACGCCTTTTTGACACGTTCAACTCTCTCCTTCGGCCTAAAGTACAGACCCCAATCACTGATCTCTGTGCTGAAGACCTGGCCAAATACTTCAAGACTAAAATCGACGACATTCGTGATGAAATCCTCTCCCAGTCCCCTAAAAGTTCTGATCCAATTCCCACCACGTCTCCTCTTCATCACTCTCAGTTTTTGGGCCTGTAATGGAGGATGAGGTTTCCAGACTCCTCCGCGCGCCCCACTACCTGCTCTGGTGACCCCAATGCCTTCACACCTCATCCAGTCTCTCTATCAGCTGTCACCTAACTAAAATCTTTAACCTCTCCCTCTCTTCTGGGGTCTTTCCCTCCTCCTTCAAACACTCGATCATAACCCATTATTGAAAAAACCATCTCTGGACCCGTCCTGTGCAGCCAACTATCGACCCGCCTCAAATCTCCCCTTTATCTCCAAACTCCTGGAACGCTTGGTCTACTCCCGCCTTATCCGCTATCTCTCCGAGAACTCTCTCCTTGACCCCTTACAGTCTGGTTTCCGCTCCCTTCACTCCACAGAAACGGCCCGAACCAAAGTCACTGACGATCTTCTGATGACCAAATCAAATGGCGATTTCTCTTTACCGATTCTCTTGGACCTCTCTGCGGCTTTTGACACTGTGGATCACCAACTCCTCCTCAGTAGTCTCCGCTCCATTGGTCTCAAGGACTCTGCTCTCGCCTGGTTTTCCTCCCATCTCTCTGGCCGCTCCTTTAGCGTCTCGTTTTCTGGCTCTACTTCTTCTCTTCCTCTTGCTGTCGGGGTTCCCCAGGGATCGGTCCTGGGTCCTCTACTCTTTTCACTCTACACATCCCCCATTGGAAAAACAATCAGTAGATTTGGTTTCCAGTACCACTTCTATGCTGATGACACCCAACTCTATACCTCCTCCTCCAACATCCCCCCTGCACTCCTACAGAATACCAGTGACTGTCTCTCTGCTGTCTCAGACATCACCCCTACACTCCTACAGAATACCAGTGACTGTCTCTCTGCTGTCTCAGACATCACCCCTACACTCCTACAGAATACCAGTGACTGTCTCTCTGCTGTCTCAGACATCCCCCTGCACTCCTACAGAATACCAGTGACTGTCTCTCTGCTGTCTCAGACATCACCCCTACACTCCTACAGAATACCAGTGACTGTCTCTCTGCCGTCTCAGACATCACCCCTGCACTCCTACAGAATACCAGTGACTGTCTCTCTGCTGTCTCAGACATCCCCCCTGCACTCCTACAGAATACCAGTGACTGTCTCTCTGCCGTCTCAGACATCCCCCCTGCACTCCTACAGAATACCAGTGACTGTCTCTCTGCTGTCTCAGACATCACCCCTGCACTCCTACAGAATACCAGTGACTGTCTCTCTGCTGTCTCAGACATCACCCCTGCACTCCTACATAATACCAGTGACTGTCTCTCTGCTGTCTCAGACATCTTGTCCTCTTTATATCTGAAACTAAATCTTTCTAAAACAGAACTTCTAGTCTTTTCTCCATCACCTGATCCTGTACCTACCCCTGACATTTCCATCTCGGTATGTGGTTCTACCATAACTCCCGGGCAGCAGTCTCGCTGTCTTGGATTATACTGGACTCTGATCTGTCTCTCACTCCCCATATTCAGTCTCTTTCACGTTCTTGTCTCCTGCATCTCAAAAACATTTCCAGAATCCGCCCGTTTCTCACGACTGAATCTGCTAAAACTCTCATTATTGCTCTGATTCCCTCCGACCTCGACTACTGTAACTCTTTACTAATAGGCCAAACTCTCTCCTCTCCAGTCCATCCTTAATGCCGCAGCCAAACTCTCTCCTCTCCAGTCCATCCTTAATGCCGCAGCCAAACTCTCTCCTCTCCAGTCCATCCTTAATGCCGCAGCCAGACTCTCTCCTCTCCAGTCCATCCTTAATGCCGCAGCCAGACTCCTCTTCCTCTCCAGTCGCTACGCCGACACCTCCTCCCTGTGCCAGTCGCTACACCGACGCCTCCTCCTCCCTGTACCAGTCGCTACACCGACGCCTCCTCCTCCCTGTGCCAGTCGCTACACAGACGCCTCCTCCCTGTGCCAGTCACTACACCGACGCCTCCTCCCTGTGCCAGTCACAACACCGACGCCTCCTCCCTGTGCCAGTCACTACACCGACGCCTCCTCCCTGTGCCAGTCACTACACCGACGCCTCCTCCCTGTGCCAGTCACTACACCGACGCCTCCTCCCTGTGCCAGTCACTACACTGGTTACCAATTCAGTCCAGAATACAGTACACAATCCTCACACACAAAGCTCTCCACAATGCTGCACCTCCCTACATCTCCTCTCATCTCCGTCTACCATCCTACACGTTCTCTCCGATCTGCTAATGACCTCACACTAACATCTTCTATAATCCCAACTTCTCTCTCCCGTCTCCAAGACTTCACTCGTTCTGCACCGGTTCTCTGGAATATTATCCCTCAATCCCTCAGACTCAACAACAACATCCATAGCTTCAAACGTGGCCTGAAAACACATCTCTTCAGACAGGACTATAACAGTCTCTAATTGGCCCCAACATATCCCCCCCAACATATCCCCCCCCCCCCAACATATCCCCCCAACATATCCCCCCCCAACATACCCCCCCAACATATCCCACCTCTTGTTTGAATAGTTATTGTGTAATATTATGTCTGATACTTGTCTTTTGTTTGTTCCCATAATCTGTAGGTGCTATATATATAAATAAATAAAGCCCTTTAACCCTTTGATGCTGGTGCCTCTCGTGACTGCAGTCTTGCGTGTGTCCTGACACTTGGAGGAGACTTCTGGGAATGTGGGTGGATTTGGTGGATTAGTTGCGGTGATTGGGCTCATGGTCTGGTGTGTGGTGCATTGTGTGGCCCCGGATCACTCCCTTGCTCCAGGACACTATGTGCTTTGTGCGCTGGTCACGGTTTTAGGCTTGTATGTAGGTAGGGGGTGCTGTTCGCTCCCTGGGGTCTTCCCTCCTGGGGGTTATTATATTATCGCTCAGGAACAAACACCACAAGATCCATAAAGACTAAAAAGATTTTTATATTTTATTAAAGAACATAAAAAATATTCCAGTTCTATAAAAGTTTATCTGTCCTTCTCCTGTACAAATATAGTGCAGTCCCCCTCATGGAGAATGGCGCGCGGTGCCCCCCCTCATGGACCATGGCGCTCCAGTCTACGGCACAGTGTCTAGTATCGGAGTCCTCTATAAATATACTCTATCATTTACATATGTACATAAAGCTACACTAGTGGGGCAGGGCCCTAAGCCGGGCCAATACTGTCAGCGGGGGAGGAGCTGCTGCCGCCCTCCCACCTCATCCACCATCTCATAGAGATTTCCAGGGGTCATGGCGCAGATCCCTTCCGGCGAGATTTTGCCGAGATCCAACCCTGGTAGGACAGTCCTGTGTCCACGCATGGTGCGGCAGCTGTGCAGAAGGTGCACCGTGTTCTTTGGCTATATGTCTTTTGCCTCTAGGAGGCGCTCTTTGGTCACCAGACTCAGATGAGCCACAGTTTGCTACATTTCCAGTCTTATAGTCTATACAACCGATGTTCCGGAGAGTTCCATCATTGTCCCAGAGAGAAAAGTAAAGGCAGTAAGAATCCGAAGAACGTGAGGGAGACAGACTCATGGGCAGAGTTATGGGCCACGCTTCTCAAAACATCCGGAAGGGCCACCGCAGGGTCATCTGGAAAGAAGAGAAGAGCGGGTCACAACACTCATCTGGTACTCCTTAAGAATTGTCCCTTCTGACCCCCAAGACACCTTCTACACCCCCCCCCTCCAGATCTGGGATGTTACGAACATGACATCTGGTCCAGATTGTCTGGGATTAGGGAGAGAGGAGCAGGCAGGGGAGCGAGGGGCTACAGTCCCTGAGGACCAGTCTATGGACGGCTGCCCTGTGTACAGACCGCAGGGTCCTTACCTGCTACAGCTCGGGCCCCTGGAGTGTGGATGTTGGTTGTCGGCTGCTGAGCTGTAAAGACAAGAACAAGATGAGCGGAGACTCTGGATGCTGTAACCCCTGATTATGTACAGAGACTGGCCCCATGGTGGTCCCCACTGTGCCAGAGGGTCCTAAAATATCAGGTCAATGTCTCGAGAGGACACAGCAAGCCCCTGCTGCAGCCCCCTTGTCAAAAAATCAGTTCAATGTATGGTCCCCAGAGAGGGGGCCCATCAGATACTATGATCCCATATAGGGGGCCCATCAGATACTATGATCCCATATAGGGGGCCCCATCAGATACTATGATCCCATATAGGGGGCCCCATCAGATACTATGATCCCATATAGGGGGCCCCATCAGATACTATGATCCCATATAGGGGGCCCCATCAGATACTATGATCCCATATAGGGGCCCCATCAGATACTACGATCCCATATAGGGGGCCCCATCAGATACTACGATCCCATATAGGGGGCCCCATCAGATACTACGATCCCATATAGGGGGCCCATCAGATACTACGATCCCATATAGGGGGCCCATCAGATACTACGATCCCATATAGGGACCCCATCAGATACTACGATCCCATGTAGGGGACCCCATCAGATACTACGATCCCATGTAGGGGACCCCATCAGATACTACGATCCCATGTAGGGGACCCCATCAGATACTACGATCCCATGTAGGGGACCCCATCAGATACTACGATCCCATGTAGGGGACCCCATCAGATACTACGATCCCATATAGGGGACCCCATCAGATACTACGATCCCATATAGGGGACCCCATCAGATACTACGATCCCATATAGGGGACCCCATCAGATACTACGATCCCATATAGGGGACCCCATCAGATACTACGATCCCATATAGGGGACCCCATCAGATACTACGATCCCATATAGGGGACCCCATCAGATACTACGATCCCATATAGGGGACCCCATCAGATACTACGATCCCATATAGGGGGCCCCATCAGATACTACGATCCCATATAGGGGGCCCCATCAGATACTACGATCCCATATAGGGGGCCCCATCAGATACTACGATCCCATATAGGGGGCCCCATCAGATACTACGATCCCATATAGGGGGCCCCATCAGATACTACGATCCCATATAGGGGGCCCATCAGATACTACGATCCCATATAGGGGGCCCATCAGATACTACGATCCCATATAGGGGACCCCATCAGATACTACGATCCCATATAGGGGACCCCATCAGATACTACGATCCCATATAGGGGACCCCATCAGATACTACGATCCCATATAGGGGACCCCATCAGATACTATGATCCCATATAGGGGACCCCATCAGATACTATGATCCCATATAGGGGACCCCATCAGATACTATGATCCCATATAGGGGACCCCATCAGATACTATGATCCCATATAGGGGACCCCATCAGATACTATGATCCCATATAGGGGACCCCATCAGATACTATGATCCCATATAGGGGACCCCATCAGATACTACGATCCCATATAGGGGACCCCATCAGATACTACGATCCCATATAGGGGCCCCATCAGATACTACGATCCCATATAGGGGCCCCATCAGATACTACGATCCCATATAGGGGCCCCATCAGATACTACGATCCCATATAGGGGACCCCATCAGATACTACGATCCCATATAGGGGACCCATCAGATACTACGATCCCATATAGGGGCCCCATCAGATACTATGATCCCATATAGGGGACCCCATCAGATACTACGATCCCATATAGGGGGCCCCATCAGATACTACGATCCCATATAGGGGGCCCATCAGATACTACGATCCCATATAGGGGGCCCATCAGATACTACGATCCCATATAGGGGGCCCATCAGATACTACGATCCCATATAGGGGACCCCATCAGATACTATGATCCCATATAGGGGACCCCATCAGATACTATGATCCCATATAGGGGGCCCCATCAGATACTACGATCCCATATAGGGGACCCCATCAGATACTACGATCCCATATAGGGGACCCCATCAGATACTACGATCCCATATAGGGGGCCCCATCAGATACTACGATCCCATATAGGGGGCCCCATCAGATACTACGATCCCATATAGGGGACCCCATCAGATACTACGATCCCATATAGGGGGCCCATCAGATACTACGATCCCATATAGGGGACCCCATCAGATACTACGATCCCATATAGGGGACCCCATCAGATACTACGATCCCATATAGGGGACCCCATCAGATACTATGATCCCATATAGGGGACCCCATCAGATACTATGATCCCATATAGGGGACCCCATCAGATACTATGATCCCATATAGGGGACCCCATCAGATACTATGATCCCATATAGGGGACCCCATCAGATACTATGATCCCATATAGGGGACCCCATCAGATACTATGATCCCATATAGGGGACCCCATCAGATACTATGATCCCATATAGGGGACCCCATCAGATACTATGATCCCATATAGGGGACCCCATCAGATACTATGATCCCATATAGGGGACCCCATCAGATACTATGATCCCATATAGGGGACCCCATCAGATACTACGATCCCATATAGGGGACCCCATCAGATACTACGATCCCATATAGGGGACCCCATCAGATACTACGATCCCATATAGGGGACCCCATCAGATACTACGATCCCATATAGGGGCCCCATCAGATACTACGATCCCATATAGGGGCCCCATCAGATACTACGATCCCATATAGGGGACCCCATCAGATACTACGATCCCATATAGGGGACCCATCAGATACTACGATCCCATATAGGGGCCCATCAGATACTATGATCCCATATAGGGGACCCATCAGATACTATGATCCCATATAGGGGTCCATCAGATATAATAACAGGGAGAACACTTATTATAACCAGGAAGCGATGGCCGCCCTGAGCTCCTCCGGACACTTACTGGCTTTGCCGATGACTTGGACCTTCAGCTTCAGGCAGGAGTCTCCATGATGGTGGATGGGTTTAGCTGTAATAGGAAAAAGCAGAAGATCAGAGACCCCCAATCACGGCACAGTGCCCCCCCCGTCACAGCACAGCCCCCATCACCTCCCCTCCCCCCCCCCCCCGATCACAGCCCCCCATCACCTCCCCTCCCCACCCCCGATCACAGCCCCCCATCACCTCCCCTCCCCACCCCCGATCACAGCCCCCCATCACCTCCCCTCCCCACCCCCGATCACAGCCCCCCATCACCTCCCCACCCCCGATCACAGCCCCCCATCACCTCTCCTCCCCACCCCCCGATCACAGCCCCCCATCACCTCCCCCCCCCACCCCCGATCACAGCCCCCCCATCACCTCCCCCCCCACCCCCGATCACAGCCCCCCCATCACCTCCCCCCCACCCCCGATCACAGCCCCCCCATCACCTCCCCCCCACCCCCGATCACAGCCCCTATCACCTACCCCCCCACCCCCGATCACAGCCCCCCATCACCTCCCCCCACCTTCCTGAAGATGTTTTTGGGAAGTGCAGGAAATTATTCATTCTCCTCCTCGGCCCTGGATGGGGCACACCTCGCCCGCATGTAGAGACAGGCTCACCGCCCGCCCGCTGCGTCCTGCCCGTGCATGTGCCAGAGCTATTACCCAGGAGAAGTCTCACAAAAAGAGACCGGATTACGGGCTGGATCCCCCAAAACACAGCTGTGCCCATCCCCCGAGAGACCTGCGTGTGGGAAAACATCCCAGTACTCCATTCACTGCCTGTCACCTCTCAGTATAGATCAGTATACTCCATTCACTGCCTGTCACCCCTCAGTATAGATCAGTATACTCCAGTCACTGCCTGTCACCTCTCAGTATAGATCAGTATACTCCAGTCACTGCCTGTCACCTCTCAGTATTGATCAGTATACTCCATTCACTGCCTGTCACCCCTCAGTATAGATCAGTATACTCCAGTCACTGCCTGTCACCCCTCAGTATAGATCAGTATACTCCAGTCACTGCCTGTCACCCCTCAGTATAGATCAGTATACTCCAGTCACTGCCTGTCACCCCTCAGTATAGATCAGTATAATCCAGTCACTGCCTGTCACCCCTCAGTATAGATCAGTATACTCCAGTCACTGCCTGTCACCCCTCAGTATAGATCAGTATACTCCAGTCACTGCCTGTCACCCCTCAGTATACTCCATTCACTGCCTGTCACCTCTCAGTATAGCTCAGTATACTCCATTCACTGCCTGTCACCTCTCGGTATAGATCAGTATACTCCATTCACTGCCTGTCACCCCTCAGTATACTCCCTTCACTGCCTGTCACCCCTCAGTATAGATCAGTATACTCCAGTCACTGCCTGTCACCTCTCAGTATAGATCAGTACACTCCATTCACTGCCTGTCACCCCTCAGTATAGATCAGTATACTCCAGTCACTGCCTGTCACCCCTCAGTATAGATCAGTACACTCCATTCACTGCCTGTCACCCCTCAGTATAGATCAGTATACTCCAGTCACTGCCTGTCACCCCTCAGTATAGATCAGTATACTCCAGTCACTGCCTGTCACCCCTCAGTATAGATCAGTATACTCCAGTCACTGCCTGTCACCCCTCAGTATAGATCAGTATACTCCAGTCACTGCCTGTCACCCCTCAGTATACTCCAGTCACTGCCTGTCACTTCTCAGTATAGATCAGTATACTCCAGTCACTGCCTGTCACCCCTCAGTATAGATCAGTATACTCCAGTCACTCCCTGTCACCCCTCAGTATACTCCATGCACTGCCTGTCACCCCTCAGTATAGATCAGTATACTCCAGTCACTGCCTGTCACCCCTCAGTATAGATCAGTATACTCCATTCACTGCCTGTCACCCCTCAGTATACTCCATTCACTCCCTGTCACCTCTCAGTATAGATCAGTATACTCCATTCACTGCCTGTCACCCCTCAGTATACTCCATTCACTCCCTGTCACCCCTCAGTATAGATCAGTATACTCCAGTCACTGCCTGTCACCCCTCAGTATAGATCAGTATACTCCATTCACTGCCTGTCACCCCTCAGTATACTCCATTCACTCCCTGTCACCCCTCAGTATAGATCAGTATACTCCAGTCACTGCCTGTCACCCCTCAGTATAGATCAGTATACTCCATTCACTGCCTGTCACCCCTCAGTATACTCCATGCACTGCCTGTCACCCCTCAGTATAGATCAGTATACTCCATTCACTGCCTGTCACCCCTCAGTATACTCCATTCACTCCCTGTCACCTCTCAGTATAGATCAGTATACTCCAGTCACTGCCTGTCACCCCTCAGTATAGATCAGTATACTCCATTCACTGCCTGTCACCCCTCAGTATACTCCATGCACTGCCTGTCACCCCTCAGTATAGATCAGTATACTCCATTCACTGCCTGTCACCCCTCAGTATACTCCATGCACTGCCTGTCACCCCTCAGTATAGATCAGTATACTCCAGTCACTGCCTGTCACCCCTCAGTATACTCCAGTCACTGCCTGTCACCTCTCAGTATAGATCAGTATACTCCATTCACTGCCTGTCACCTCTCAGTATAGATCAGTATACTCCATGCACTGCCTGTCACCCCTCAGTATAGATCAGTATACTCCATTCACTGCCTGTCACCCCTCAGTATAGATCAGTACACTCCATGCACTGCCTGTCACCTCTCAGTATAGATCAGTATACTCCAGTCACTGCCTGTCACCCCTCAGTATAGATCAGTATACTCCATTCACTGCCTGTCACCTCTCAGTATACTCCAGTCACTGCCTGTCACCCCTCAGTATAGATCAGTATACTCCAGTCACTGCCTGTCACCCCTCAGTATAGATCAGTATACTCCAGTCACTGCCTGTCACCCCTCAGTATAGATCAGTATACTCCAGTCACTGCCTGTCACCCCTCAGTATAGATCAGTATAATCCAGTCACTGCCTGTCACCCCTCAGTATAGATCAGTATACTCCAGTCACTGCCTGTCACCCCTCAGTATAGATCAGTATACTCCAGTCACTGCCTGTCACCCCTCAGTATAGATCAGTATACTCCAGTCACTGCCTGTCACCCCTCAGTATAGATCAGTATACTCCAGTCACTGCCTGTCACCCCTCAGTATACTCCATTCACTGCCTGTCACCTCAGTATAGCTCAGTATACTCCATTCACTGCCTGTCACCTCTCGGTATAGATCAGTACACTCCATTCACTGCCTGTCACCCCTCAGTATACTCCCTTCACTGCCTGTCACCCCTCAGTATAGATCAGTATACTCCAGTCACTGCCTGTCACCTCTCAGTATAGATCAGTACACTCCATTCACTGCCTGTCACCCCTCAGTATAGATCAGTATACTCCAGTCACTGCCTGTCACCCCTCAGTATAGATCAGTATACTCCAGTCACTGCCTGTCACCCCTCAGTATAGATCAGTATACTCCAGTCACTGCCTGTCACCCCTCAGTATACTCCAGTCACTGCCTGTCACTTCTCAGTATAGATCAGTATACTCCAGTCACTGCCTGTCACCCCTCAGTATAGATCAGTATACTCCAGTCACTCCCTGTCACCCCTCAGTATACTCCATGCACTGCCTGTCACCCCTCAGTATAGATCAGTATACTCCAGTCACTGCCTGTCACCCCTCAGTATAGATCAGTATACTCCATTCACTGCCTGTCACCCCTCAGTATACTCCATTCACTCCCTGTCACCTCTCAGTATAGATCAGTATACTCCATTCACTGCCTGTCACCCCTCAGTATACTCCATTCACTCCCTGTCACCCCTCAGTATAGATCAGTATACTCCAGTCACTGCCTGTCACCCCTCAGTATAGATCAGTATACTCCATTCACTGCCTGTCACCCCTCAGTATACTCCATTCACTCCCTGTCACCCCTCAGTATAGATCAGTATACTCCAGTCACTGCCTGTCACCCCTCAGTATAGATCAGTATACTCCATTCACTGCCTGTCACCCCTCAGTATACTCCATGCACTGCCTGTCACCCCTCAGTATAGATCAGTATACTCCATTCACTGCCTGTCACCCCTCAGTATACTCCATTCACTCCCTGTCACCTCTCAGTATAGATCAGTATACTCCAGTCACTGCCTGTCACCCCTCAGTATAGATCAGTATACTCCATTCACTGCCTGTCACCCCTCAGTATACTCCATGCACTGCCTGTCACCCCTCAGTATAGATCAGTATACTCCAGTCACTGCCTGTCACCCCTCAGTATACTCCAGTCACTGCCTGTCACCTCTCAGTATAGATCAGTATACTCCAGTCACTGCCTGTCACCTCTCAGTATAGATCAGTATACTCCATGCACTGCCTGTCACCCCTCAGTATAGATCAGTATACTCCATTCACTGCCTGTCACCCCTCAGTATAGATCAGTACACTCCATTCACTGCCTGTCACCCCTCAGTATAGATCAGTATACTCCATTCACTGCCTGTCACCCCTCAGTATAGATCAGTATACTCCATTCACTGCCTGTCACCCCTCAGTATAGATCAGTATACTTCATTCACTGCCTGTCACCCCTCAGTATAGATCAGTATAATCCATTCACTGCCTGTCACCCCTCAGTATAGATCAGTATACTCCAGTCACTGCCTGTCACCTCTCAGTATAGATCAGTATACTCCAGTCACCCCTCAGTATACTCTATGCACTGCCTGTCACCCCTCAGTATAGATCAGTATACTCCAGTCACTGCCTGTCACCTCTCAGTATAGATCAGTATACTCCAGTCACTGCCTGTCACCTCTCAGTATAGATCAGTATACTCCAGTCACTGCCTGTCACCCCTCAGTATAGATCACTATACTCCAGTCACTCCCTGCCACCCCTCAGTATAGATCAGTATACTCCAGTCACTGCCTGTCACCCCTCAGTATAGATCAGTATACTCCAGTCACTGCCTGTCACCCCTCAGTATAGATCAGTATACTCCAGTCACTGCCTGTCACCCCTCAGTATAGATCAGTATACTCCAGTCACTGCCTGTCACCCCTCAGTATAGATCAGTACACTCCATTCACTGCCTGTCACCCCTCAGTATAGATCAGTATACTCCAGTAACTGCCTGTCACCCCTCAGTATAGATCAGTATACTCCATAATAACCCATCACATGACCCCCTGCGCACCACTTACAGATATAGTAGTAGCTGTAATAACCCATCACATGACCCCCTGCACACCACTTACAGATATAGTAGTAGCTGTAATAACCCATCACATGACCCCCTGCGCACCACTTACAGATATAGTAGTAGCTGTAATAACACATCACATGACCCCCTGCGCACCACTTACAGATATAGTAGTAGCTGTAATAACCCATCACATGACCCCCTGCGCACCACTTACAGATATAGTAGTAGCTGTAATAACCCATCACATGACCCCCTGCGCACCACTTACAGATATAGTAGTAGCTGTAATAACCCATCATATGACCTCCTGCGCACCACTTACAGATATAGTAGTAGCTGTAATAACCCATCACATGACCCCCTGCGCACCACTTACAGATATAGTAGTAGCTATTATAATAACCCATCACATGACCCCCTGCGCACCACTTACAGATATAGTAGTAGTCTGATAATAACCCATCACATGACCCCCTGCGCACCACTTACAGATATAGTAGTAGCTGTAATAACCCATCACATGACCCCCTGCGCACCACTTACAGATATAGTAGTAGCTGTAATAACCCATCACATGACCCCCTGCGCACCACTTACAGATATAGTAGTAGCTGTAATAACCCATCACGTGACCCCCTGCGCACCACTTACAGATATAGTAGTAGCTGTAATAACCCATCACATGACCCCCTGCGCACCACTTACAGATATAGTAGTAGCTGTAATAACCCATCACATGACCCCCTGCGCACCACTTACAGATATAGTAGTAGCTGTAATAACCCATCACATGACCCCCTGCGCACCACTTACAGATATAGTAGTAGCTGTAATAACCCATCATATGACCTCCTGCGCACCACTTACAGATATAGTAGTAGCTGTAATAACCCATCACATGACCCCCTGCGCACCACTTACAGATATAGTAGTAGCTATTATAATAACCCATCACATGACCCCCTGCGCACCACTTACAGATATAGTAGTAGCTGTAATAACCCATCACATGACCCCCTGCGCACCACTTACAGATATAGTAGTAGCTGTAATAACCCATCACATGACCTCCTGCGCACCACTTACAGATATAGTAGTAGTCTGATAATAACCCATCACATGACCCCCTGCGCAACACTTACAGATATAGTAGTAGCTGTAATAACCCATCACGTGACCCCCTGCGCACCACTTACAGATATAGTAGTAGCTGTAATAACCCATCACATGACCCCCTGTGCACCACTTACAGATATAGTAGTAGTCTGATATTAACCCATCACATGACCCCCTGCGCACCACTTACAGATATAGTAGTAGCTGTAATAACCCATCACATGACCCCCTGCGCACCACTTACAGATATAGTAGTAGTCTGATATTAACCCATCACATGACCCCCTGCGCACCACTTACAGATATAGTAGTAGCTGTAATAACCCATCACATGACCCCCTGCGCACCACTTACAGATATAGTAGTAGCTGTAATAACCCATCACATGACCCCCTGCGCACCACTTACAGATATAGTAGTAGCTGTAATAACCCATCACATGACCCCCTGCGCACCACTTACAGATATAGTAGTAGCTGTAATAACCCATCACATGACCCCCTGCGCACCACTTACAGATATAGTAGTAGCTGTAATAACCCATCACATGACCCCCTGCGCACCACTTACAGATATAGTAGTAGCTGTGACCCTCCTTGAACTCCTTGCCCAGGCTAAATGCCGTGAACTTCTGAAACTTCTCGCGGAACTTCTCGGGGCCGTTGAGGTTGAAGGGGTTGTTACACTCCCAGCGGACTTGGCTCTTGGAGATGGGTTTACAGGTGACGTACTCCTCGTGGTCGACCAGGAATAGTGTGTATCTCTCCACGGGGGTGCCCGCCGCCCGCTCCTCCTCATAGTGGGGGCACACGATGTCCAGGTAGTCGTTGAGTTGGACCTGTACAGTGTAGTCGTTCCAGAAGCTGTGGAGAGGAGAGAGGATGTGATTGTGCGGCCATTATCATCCATCTTACAGTCTACATTAACCCTTTTGGCACCCACTACTGATAGGTGCGGCCCTTTGGTATTTTGTAGGGCCCTGGAGTTGTGATTCTGCCGATGACGCACGTGTGAACCCGTCACCGCTCGGTGTTGACAAACACAACTTTCTGTAGAGTGAACTGTGGCCCCAGGGCGTGCGACGTGACCCCGGGCGATGAAAAGACGGTATGTGTAATGATGAGTCAGCGTGTGGAGAGATTCCCAAACAGGAAGACGGCAGCCATGACGCGCCCTACATCTGGGGTCTGTACACCTGGGGGCGCTCCGTACACTGCCTACACCTGGGGGGGGGGGCTCCACACACTGCATACACCTGGGGGGGGGGGGGGGCTCCACACACTGCATACACCTGGGGGGGGGGGGGGCGCTCCACACACTGCATACACCTGGGGGGGGCTCCACACACTGCCTACACCTGGGGGCGCTCCGTACACTGCCTACACCTGGGGGGGGGGGCGCTCCGTACACTGCCTACACCTGGGGGGGGGGGGGGCTCCACACACTGCATACACCTGGGGGGGGGGGGGCTCCACACACTGCCTACACCTGGGGGGGGCTCCACACACTGCCTACACCTGGGGGGGGGCTCCACACACTGCCTACACCTGGGGTTGTGGGGGTTAAACGTGTTTACGAGAAGAGCGGTGTCAGGTGGGAATATCCTGGCAGCTTTGCACGTCTTGCACAATGTTCACACTCCTCTCCCGGGAGCCTCCTCTCCTCCTCCTCTCCCGGGAGCCTCCTCTCCTCCTCCTCCTCCTCCTCTCCTCCTCTCCTCCTCCTCTTTCCCGTAAACAAGGCGCAGTCATTCTTCCTCACAATCCTCTCTATTCAGAATGAGCAACACCGGGAGCTGGCACACAGCTTTCCCAGATTCCTGAACGCCACAACTACAAAAAACTTCAACCCGACACACTGTACACTCCATAGGGACATCATACAGGGGTCACATCCCCCCCCCCCCCCATGTGAGGATATAATGGAGTGTACACTTTGTGGGGGGGGGGGGGGGGGGGTTATCATACAGGGGCCACACCCGGACCCCATGACCAGTCCTGACTCAGCGCAACACGTCACACATACAGACCCCCAGCCGATAGGGAACATTTGCCCCCCCCCCCCAGTCTCCAGGTGTTAAATCTCTCGCCCTCGGGCCCCCCGCCCCCAGACGCCCGGCTCCGCACCATCCGGGCCCCATCATTAGGCGTCACATGGGACATATAAATCCTCATTACTCAGCCGTGAAATCGGAGACTTTACAAGTGCTAAAGAATAGTGAGAACGGGGCCCCCCCGGTTATAGGGGTGCAGACAGCCCCCCCCAGCTATAGGGGTGCAGACAGGCCCCCCCCCGGTTATAGGGGTGCAGACAGCCCCCCCCCGGCTATAGGGGTGCAGACAGGCCCCCCCCGGTTATAGGGGTGCAGACAGGCCCCCCCCCGGTTATAGGGGTGCAGACAGGCCCCCCCCCGGTTATAGGGGTGCAGACAGGCCCCCCCCCCGGTTATAGGGGTGCAGACAGGCCCCCCCCGGTTATAGGGGTGCAGACAGGCCCCCCCCGGTTATAGGGGTGCAGACAGCCCCCCCCCGGTTATAGGGGTGCAGACAGGCCCCCACATGGACAGATGTAGAAAGTCTTATGGAATATGGGAATATGTGTGTAGTGCGGGGTGTCCGGTGGAGGGCTGTGTGTGTAGTGCGGGGTGTCCGGTGGAGGGCTGTGTGTGTAGTGCGGGGTGTCCGGTGGAGGGCTGTGTGTGTAGTGCGGGGTGTCCGGTGGAGGGCTGTGTGTGTAGTGCGGGGTGTCCGGTGGAGGGCTGTGTGTGTAGTGCGGGGTGTCCGGTGGAGGGCTGTGTGTGTAGTGCGGGGTGTCCGGTGGAGGGCTGTGTGTGTAGTGCGGGGTGTCCGGTGGAGGGGTGTGTGTGTAGTGCGGGGTGTCCGGTGGAGGGGTGTGTGTGTAGTGCGGGGTGTCCGGTGGAGGGGTGTGTGTGTAGTGCGGGGTGTCCGGTGGAGGGCTGTGTGTGTAGTGCGGGGTGTCCGGTGGAGGGCTGTGTGTGTAGTGCGGGGTGTCCGGTGGAGGGCTGTGTGTGTAGTGCGGGGTGTCCGGTGGAGGGCTGTGTGTAGTGCGGGGTGTCCGGTGGAGGGCTGTGTGTAGTGCGGGGTGTCCGGTGGAGGGCTGTGTGTAGTGCGGGGTGTCCGGTGGAGGGGTGTGTGTAGTGCGGGGTGTCCGGTGGAGGGCTGTGTGTAGTGCGGGGTGTCCGGTGGAGGGCTGTGTGTAGTGCGGGGTGTCCGGTGGAGGGCTGTGTGTAGTGCGGGGTGTCCGGTGGAGGGCTGTGTGTAGTGCGGGGTGTCCGGTGGAGGGGTGTGTGTAGTGCGGGGTGTCCGGTGGAGGGGTGTGTGTAGTGCGGGGTGTCCGGTGGAGGGGTGTGTGTAGTGCGGGGTGTCCGGTGGAGGGCTGTGTGTAGTGCGGGGTGTCCGGTGGAGGGGTGTGTGTAGTGCGGGGTGTCCGGTGGAGGGGTGTGTGTAGTGCGGGGTGTCCGGTGGAGGGGTGTGTGTAGTGCGGGGTGTCCGGTGGAGGGGTGTGTGTAGTGCGGGGTGTCCGGTGGAGGGGTGTGTGTAGTGCGGGGTGTCCGGTGGAGGGGTGTGTGTAGTGCGGGGTGTCCGGTGGAGGGGTGTGTGTGTAGTGCGGGGTCTTGGTCACGTAGCTGAGGGTTAACCATTACTGGCCCCATGATGGGGCGGGGCCCTGCTGTGATTTTAGGCGGTGTTCCCCGCTCTGTTTGCTTTTTGCTGAGGAGCAGATTGTGGCGGCCGTCTCCTGTTTACAGCCCATTGTGTGGGGCCGGGGGAGGGGAGGACGCATTGTCCGTCCTAATGAAGCCTCGTAAAAAGCGCAAGTGAGGAAGAAAGCGCTCGGCACCGCGCCACCTCCTGTAATCTCCGCACCGACAACCAGTCTAACCACCCCGCACCCCACTACAGGGCACCCCACACTCCCCCGCACCCCCACTACAGGGCCCCCCCACACTCCTCCCCCGCACCCCCACTACAGGGCCCCCCACACTCCCCCGCACCCCACTACAGGGCCCCCCACACTCCCCCGCACCCCACTACAGGGCACCCCACACTCCTCCCCACACCCCACTACAGGGCCCCCCACACTCCTCCCCCGCACCCCACTACAGGGCCCCCCACACTCCCCCGCACCCCACTACAGGGCCCCCCACACTCCTCCCCCGCACCCCACACTCCTCCCCCGCACCCCACTACAGGGCCCCCCACACTCCTCCCCCGCACCCCACTACAGGGCCCCCCACCCCACACTCCTCCCCCCGCACCCCACTACAGGGCCCCCCACCCCACACTCCTCCCCCGCACCCCACTACAGGGCCCCCCACACTCCTCCCCCGCACCCCACTACAGGGCCCCCCACACTCCTCCCCGCACCCCACTACAGGGCCCCCCACACTCCTCCCCGCACCCCACACTCCTCCCCCGCACCCCACTACAGGGCCCCCCACACTCCTCCCCCGCACCCCACTACAGGGCCCCCCACACTCCTCCCCCGCACCCCACTACAGGGCCCCCCACACTCCTCCCCCGCACCCCACTACAGGGCCCCCCACACTCCTCCCCCGCACCCCACTACAGGGCCCCCCACACTCCTCCCCCGCACCCCACTACAGGGCCCCCCACACTCCTCCCCCCGCACCCCACTACAGGGCCCCCCCACACTCCTCCCCCGCACCCCACACTCCTCCCCCGCACCCCACTACAGGGCCCCCCCACACTCCCCCGCACCCCACTACAGGGCCCCCCACACTCCTCCCCGCACCCCACACTCCTCCCCCGCACCCCACTACAGGGCCCCCCACACTCCTCCCCGCACCCCACACTCCTCCCCCGCACCCCACTACAGGGCCCCCCCACACTCCTCCCCCGCACCCCACTACAGGGCCCCCCACACTCCTCCCCGCACCCCACACTCCTCCCCCGCACCCCACTACAGGGCCCCCCACACTCCTCCCCCGCACCCCACTACAGGGCCCCCCACACTCCTCCCCCGCACCCCACTACAGGGCCCCCCACACTCCT
Organism: Hyla sarda; assembly: GCF_029499605.1. Lineage (NCBI taxonomy): Eukaryota > Metazoa > Chordata > Amphibia > Anura > Hylidae > Hyla > Hyla sarda. The sequence continues at coordinate 2,909 of NW_026608536.1, read as the reverse complement.
CCCCCGCACCCCACACTCCTCCCCCGCACCCCACTACAGGGCCCCCCACACTCCTCCCCCGCACCCCACTACAGGGCACCCCACACTCCCCAGCACCCCCCCCCCCCCCGCACCCCACTACAGGGCACCCCACTCTCCCCAGCACCCCCCCCCGCACCCCACTACAGGACACCCCCACACTCCTCCCCCGCACCCCACTACAGGGCACCCCACACTCCTCCCCCGCACCCCACTACAGGGCCCCCCACACTCCTCCCCGCACCCCACACTCCTCCCCCGCACCCCACTACAGGGCCCCCCACACTCCTCCCCGCACCCCACACTCCTCCCCCCGCACCCCACTACAGGACACCCCACACTCCTCCCCGCACCCCACACTCCTCCCCCGCACCCCACTACAGGGCCCCCCACACTCCCCCGCACCCCACTACAGGGCACCCCACACTCCCCAGCACCCCCCTACAGGACACCCCACACTCCTCCCCCGCACCCCACTACAGGGCACCCCACACTCCTCCCCGCACCCCACACTCCTCCCCCGCACCCCACTACAGGGCACCCCACACTCCTCCCCGCACCCCACACTCCTCCCCTGCCCGCACCCCACACTCCTCCCCCGCACCCCACTACAGGACACCCCACACTCCCCCGCACCCCACTACAGGGCACCCCACACTCCTCCCCGCACCCCACACTCCTCCCCCGCCCGCACCCCACTACAGGGCACCCCACACTCCTCCCCGCACCCCACACTCCTCCCCCGCCTGCACCCCACTACAGGGCACCCCACACTCCCCAGCACCCCCCCCCCCCCGCACCCCACTACAGGACACCCCACACTCCTCCCCCGCACCCCACTACAGGGCCCCCCACACTCCTCCCCCGCACCCCACACTCCTCCCCCGCACCCCACTACAGGACCCCCCCACACTCCTCCCCGCACCCCCACACTCCTCCCCCGCACCCCACTACAGGGCCCCCCACACTCCCCCGCACCCCACTACAGGGCACCCCACACTCCTCCCCGCACCCCACACTCCTCCCCTGCCCGCACCCCACACTCCTCCCCCGCACCCCACACTCCTCCCCTGCCCGCACCCCACACTCCCCCCGCACCCCACTACAGGACACCCCACACTCCCCCGCACCCCACTACAGGGCACCCCACACCCCCCCCCCCGCACCCCACACTCCCCAGCACCCCCCCCCCCCCCCGCACCCCACTACAGGACACCCCCCCCCCCCCCCCCCCGCACCCCACTACAGGACACCCCACACTCCTCCCCCGCACCCCACTACAAGGCCCCCCACACTCCTCCCCCGCACCCCACTACAGGGCCCCCCACACTCCTCCCCCGCACCCCACTACAGGGCCCCCCACACTCCTCCCCCGCACCCCACTACAGGGCCCCCCACACTCCTCCCCCGCACCCCACTACAGGGCCCCCCCACACTCCTCCCCCGCACCCCACTACAGGGCCCCCCCACACTCCTCCCCCGCACCCCACTACAGGGCCCCCCCACACTCCTCCCCCGCACCCCACACTCCTCCCCCGCACCCCACTACAGGGCCCCCCACACTCCCCCGCACCCCACTACAGGGCCCCCCACACTCCTCCCCGCACCCCACACTCCTCCCCCGCACCCCACTACAGGGCCCCCCACACTCCTCCCCGCACCCCACACTCCTCCCCCGCACCCCACTACAGGGCCCCCCACACTCCTCCCCCGCACCCCACTACAGGGCCCCCCACACTCCTCCCCGCACCCCACACTCCTCCCCCGCACCCCACTACAGGGCCCCCCACACTCCTCCCCCGCACCCCACTACAGGGCCCCCCACACTCCTCCCCCGCACCCCACTACAGGGCCCCCCACACTCCTCCCCCGCACCCCACACTCCTCCCCCGCACCCCACTACAGGGCCCCCCACACTCCTCCCCCGCACCCCACTACAGGGCACCCCACACTCCCCAGCACCCCCCCCCCCGCACCCCACTACAGGGCACCCCACTCTCCCCAGCACCCCCCCCCGCACCCCACTACAGGACACCCCACACTCCTCCCCCGCACCCCACTACAGGGCACCCCACACTCCTCCCCCGCACCCCACTACAGGGCCCCCCACACTCCTCCCCGCACCCCACACTCCTCCCCCGCACCCCACTACAGGACACCCCACACTCCTCCCCGCACCCCACACTCCTCCCAGGGCCCCCCACACTCCCCCGCACCCCACTACAGGGCACCCCACACTCCCCAGCACCCCCCTACAGGACACCCCACACTCCTCCCCCGCACCCCACTACAGGGCACCCCACACTCCTCCCCCGCACCCCACACTCCTCCCCCGCACCCCACTACAGGGCACCCCACACTCCTCCCCGCACCCCACACTCCTCCCCTGCCCGCACCCCACACTCCTCCCCCGCACCCCACTACAGGACACCCCACACTCCCCCGCACCCCACTACAGGGCACCCCACACTCCTCCCCGCACCCCACACTCCTCCCCCGCCCGCACCCCACTACAGGGCACCCCACACTCCTCCCCGCACCCCACACTCCTCCCCCGCCTGCACCCCACTACAGGGCACCCCACACTCCCCAGCACCCCCCCCCCCGCACCCCACTACAGGACACCCCACACTCCTCCCCCGCACCCCACTACAGGGCCCCCCACACTCCTCCCCCGCACCCCACACTCCTCCCCCGCACCCCACTACAGGACCCCCCCACACTCCTCCCCGCACCCCACACTCCTCCCCCGCACCCCACTACAGGGCACCCCACACTCCTCCCCGCACCCCACACTCCTCCCCTGCCCGCACCCCACACTCCTCCCCCGCACCCCACACTCCTCCCCTGCCCGCACCCCACACTCCCCCCGCACCCCACTACAGGACACC
>NW_026608535.1:0-64523 GCF_029499605.1 Hyla sarda | reverse complement strand
GGCTCGCTGGCTTGCTCTCAAATCTGGCTCGCTCGCTTGCTCTCATATCTGGCTCGCTCACTTGCTCTCTTGTCTGGCTCGCTCTCTTATCTGACTTGCTCGCATATCTGGCTCGCTCGATCTCATATCTTGCTCGCTCGCTTGCTCTCATGTCTGGCTCACTCGCTCTCATATCTGGCTCGCTTGCTCTCATGTCTGGCTCGCTCGCTCTCATATCTTGCTCGCTCGCTTGCTCTCATGTCTGGCTCGCTCGCTCTCATATCTGGCTCGCTCGCTTGCTCTCATGTCTGGATCGCTCACTCTCATATCTGGCTCGCTCGCTTGCTCTCATGTCTGTGTCCCTCGCTCTCATATCTGTCTCGCTCGCTTGCTCTCATGTCTGGCTCGCTCGCTCTCATATCTTGCTCGCTCGCTTGCTCTCATGTCTGGCTCGCTCGCTCTCACATCTGGCTCGCTCGCTTGCTCTCATGTCTGGCTCGCTCGCTCTGATATCTGGCTCGCTCAATTGCTCTCTTGTCTGGCTCGTTCTCTTATTTGACTTGCTCGCATATCTGGCTCGCTCGATCTCATATCTTGCTCGCTCGCTTGCTCTCATATCTGGCTCACTTGCTCTCATATCTGGCTCGCTTGCTCTCATGTCTGGCTCGCTCACTCTCATATCTGGCTCGCTCGCTTGCTCTCATGTCTGGCTAGCTCGCTCTCATATCTTGCTCGCTTGCTTGCTCTCATGTCTGGCTCGCTCGCTCTCATATCTGGCTCGCTCGCTCGCATATCTGGCTCGCTCGCTTGCTTTCATGTCTGGCTCGCTCGCTCTCATATATGGCTCGCTCGCTTGCTCTCATGTCTGGCTCTATCGCTCTCATATCTATCTCGCTCGCTTGCTCTCATGTCTGGCTCGCTTGCTCTCATATCTGGCTCGCTCGCTTGCTCTCATGTCTGGCTCGCTCACTCTCATATCTGGCTCGCTTGCTTGCTCTTTTGTCTGGTTCGCTCTCTTATCTGGCTCGCTCTCATATCTTGCTCGCTCGCTTGCTCTCATGTCTGGCTCGCTCTCATATCTGGCTCGCTTTCATATCTGGCTCGCTCGCTCTCATATCTGGCTCGCTCGCTTGCTCACATGTCTGGCTCACTCGCTCTCATATCTGGCTCGCTCGCTTGCTCTCATGTCTGGCTCGCTCGTTCTCATATCTTGCTCGCTCGCTTGCTCACATGTCTGGCTCGCTCGCTCTCATATCTGGCTCGCTCGCTTGCTCTCATGTCTGGCTCACTTTCATATCTGGCTCGCTCGCTCTCATATCTGGCTCGTTCGCTTGCTCTCATGTCTGGCTCCCTCGCTCTCATATCTGGCTCGCTCGCTAGCTCTCATGTCTGGCTCGCTCGCTCTCATATCTGGCTCGCTCGCTTGCTCTCATGTCTGGCTCGCTCGCTCCCATATCTGGCTCGCTCGCTTGCTCTCTTGTCTGGTTCGCTTTCTTATCTGGCTCGCTCTCACATCTTGCTCGCTCGCTTGCTCTCATGTCTGGCTCGCTCTCATATCTGGCTCGCTCGCTTGCTCTCATTGCTGGCTCGCTCGCTCTCATATCTGGCTCGCTCGCTTGCTCTCATGTCTGGCTCGCTCGCTCTCATATCTGGCTCGCTTGCTTGCTCTCATGTCTGGCTCGCTCGCTCTTATATCTGGCTCTCTCGCTTGCTCTCATTGCTAGCTCGCTCGCTCTCATATCTGGCTCGCTCGCTTGCTCTCTTGTCTGGTTCGCTCCCTTATCTGGCTCGCTCACTTGCTCTCATATCTGGCTCGCTTGCTCTCTTGTCTTGCTCGCTCTGTTATCTGACTCGCTCGCTCGCATATCTGGCTCGCTCGCTCTCATATGTTGCTCGCTCGCTTGCTATCATGTCTGGCTCGCTCGCTCTCATATCTGGCTCGCTCGCTTGCTCTCATGTCTGGCTCGCTCTCTTATCTGCCTTGTTCGCTCGCATATCTGGCTCGCTCGCTCTCATGTCTGGCTCGCTCGCTCTCATATCTGGCTCGCTCGCTTGCTCTCATGTCTGGCTCGCTCGCTCTCATATCTGGTTCGCTCACTTGCTCTATTGTCTGGCTTGCTCTCTTATATGGCTTGCTCGCATATCTGGCTCACTCGCTTAGTCTCATATCTGGCTCGCTCGCTTGCGCTCATGTCTGGCTCGCTCTCTCCCATATCTGGCTTGCTCGCTTGCTCTCATGTCTGGCTCGCTCGCTTGCTCTTGTCTGGTCCGCTCTCTTATCTGGCTCGCTCTAATATCTGGCTTGCTCGCTTGCGCTCATGTCTGGCTCGCTCTCTCCCATATCTGGCTCGCTCGCTTGCTCTCATGTCTGGCTCGCTCGCTCTCATATCTGGCTCGCTCGCTTGCTCTCATGTCTTGCTCGCTCGCTCTCATATCTGGCTCGCTCGCTTGCTCTCATGTCTTGCTCGCTTGCTCTCATGTCTGTCTCGCTCGCTCTCATATCTGGCTCGCTCGCTTGCTCTCATGTGTGGCTTGCTCTCATATCTGGCTCGCTCGCTTGCTCTCTTGTCTGGGTCACTCTCTTATCTGGCTCGCTCGCTCGCATATCTGGCTCCCTCGCTCTCATATCTGGCTAAATCGCTTGCTCTCATATCTGGCTCGCTCGCTTGCTCTCTTGTCTGGCTCGCTCTCTTATCTCGCTCGCTCTCATATCTGGCTCGCTCGCTTGCTCTCATATCTGGCTCGCTCGCTTGCTCTCATATCTGGCTCGCTCACTTGCTCTCTTGTCTGGCTCGCTCTCTTATCCGACTCGCTCGCATATCTGGCTCGCTCGATCTCATATCTTTCTCGCTGGCTTGCTCTCATGTCTGGCTCACTCGCTCTCATATCTGGCTCGCTCGCTTGCTCTCATGTCTGGCTCGCTCGCTCTCATATCTTGCTCGTTCGCTTGCTCTCATGTCTGGCTCGCTCGCTCTCATATCTGGCTCGCTCGCTTGCTCTCATATCTGGCTCGCACGCTTGCTCTCTTGTCTGGCTCGCACTCTTATCTCGCTCGCTCTCATATCTGGCTCGCTCGCTTGCTCTCATATCTGGCTCGCTCGCTCTCATATCTGGCTCGCTCGCTTGCTCTCTTGTCTGGCTCGCTCTCTTATCTCGCTCGCTCTCATATCTGGCTCGCTCGCTTGCTCTCATATATGGCTCGCTCACTTGCTCTCTTGTCTGGCTCGCTCTCTTATCTGGCTCGCTCGCTCGCATAACTGGCTCGCTCGCTTGCTCTCATGTCTGGCTCGCTCGCTCTCATATCTGGCTCGCTCGCTTGCTCTCATGTCTGTCTCGCTCGCTCTCATATCTGGCTCGCTCGCTTGCTCTCATGTCTGGCTCGCTCTCATATCTGGCTCGCTCGCTTGCTCTCTTGTCTGGTTCGCTCTCTTATCTGGCTCGCTTGCTCTCATATCTGGCTCCCTCGCTCTCATATCTGGCTCGCTCGCTTATCTCGCTCGCTCTCATATCTGGCTCGCTCGCTTGCTCTCATATCTGGCTCGCTCACTTGATCTCATATCTGGCTCGCTCACTTGCTCTCTTGTCTGGCTCGCTCTCTTATCTGGCTCGCTCGCTCGCATAACTGGCTCGCTCGCTTGCTCTCATCTGGCTCGCTCGCTTGCTCTCATCTGGCTCGCTCGCTTGCTCTCATGTCTGGCTCGCTCGCTCTCGTATCTGGCTCGCTCGCTTGCTCTCATGTCTGGCTCGCTTGCTCTCATATCTGGCTCGCTCGCTTGCTCTCATGTCTGGCTCACTCGCTCTCATACCTGGTTCGCTAGCTTGCTCTCATGTCTGGCTCGCTCGCTCTCATATCTGGCTCGCTCGCTCGCATATCTGGCTAGCTCGCTTGCTCTCTTGTCTGGCTCACTCTCTTATCTGGCTCGCTCGCTCGCATATCTGGCTCCCTCGCTCTCATATCTGGCTCGCTCGCTTGCTCTCATATCTGGCTCGCTCGCTTGCTCTCTTGTCTGGCTTGCTCTCTTATCTCGCTCGCTCTCATATCTGGCTCGCTCGCTTGCTCTCATATCTGGCTCGCTCGCTTGCTCTCATATCTGGCTCGCTCACTTGCTCTCTTGTCTGGCTCGCTCTCTTATCCGGCTCGCTCGCATATCTGGCTCGCTCGATCTCATATCTTTCTCGCTGGCTTGCTCTCATGTCTGGCTCACTCGCTCTCATATCTGGCTCGCTCGCTTGCTCTCATGCCTGGCTCGCTCGCTCTCATATCTTGCTCGCTCGCTTGCTCTCATGTCTGGCTCGCTCGCTCTCATATCTGGCTCGCTCGCTTGCTCTCATATCTGGCTCGCAAGCATGCTCTCTTGTCTGGCTCGCTCTCTTATCTCGCTCGCTCTCATATCTGGCTCGCTCGCTTGCTCTCATATCTGGCTCGCTCGCTCTCATATCTGGCTCGCTCGCTTGCTCTCTTGTCTGGCTCTCTCTCTTATATCGCTCGCTCTCATATCTGGCTCGCTCGCTTGCTCTCATATCTGGCTCGCTCACTTGCTCTCTTGTCTGGCTCGCTCTCTTATCTGGCTCGCTCGCTCGCATAACTGGCTCGCTCGCTTGCTCTCATGTCTGGCTCGCTCGCTCTCATATCTGGCTCGCTCGCTTGCTCTCATGTCTGTCTCGCTCGCTCTCATATCTGGCTCGCTCGCTTGCTCTCATGTCTGGCTCGCTCTCATATCTGGCTCGCTCGCTTGCTCTCTTATCTGGTTCGCTCTCTTATCTGGCTCGCTTGCTCTCATATCTGGCTCGCTCGCTTGCTCTCATATCTTGCTCGCTCGCTTGCTGTCTTGTCTGGCTCGCTCTCTTATCTCGCTCGCTCTCATATCTGGCTCGATCGCTTGCTCTCATATCTGGCTCGCTCACTTGCTCTCATATCTGGCTCGCTCACTTGCTCTCTTGTCTGGCTCGCTCTCTTATCTCGCTCGCTCTCATATCTGGCTCGCTCGCTTGCTCTCATATCTGGCTCGCTCACTTGCTCTCTTGTCTGGCTCGCTCTCTTATCTGGCTCGCTCGCTCACATAACTGGCTCGCTCGCTTGCTCTCATGTCTGGCTCGCTCGCTCTCATATCTGGCTCGCTCGCTTGCTCTCATGTCTGTCTCGCTCGCTCTCATATCTGGCTCGCTCGCTTGCTCTCATGTCTGGCTCGCTCTCATATCTGGCTCGCTCGCTTGCTCTCTTGTCTGGTTCGCTCTCTTATCTGGCTCGCTTGCTCTCATATCTGGCTCGCTCGCTTGCTCTCATATCTGGCTCGCTCGCTTGCTCTCTTGTCTGGCTCGCTCTCTTATCTCGCTCGCTCTCATATCTGGCTCGATCGCTTGCTCTTATATCTGGCTCGCTCACTTGCTCTCATATCTGGCTCGCTCGCTTGCTCTCTTGTCTGGCTCGCTCTCTTATCTGGCTCGCTCGCTCGCATAACTGGCTCGCTCGCTTGCTCTCATCTGGCTCGCTCGCTTGCTCTCATATCTGGCTCGCTCACTTGCTCTCTTGTCTGGCTCGCTCTCTTATCTCGCTCGCTCTCATATCTGGCTCGCTCGCTTGCTCTCTTATCTGGTTCGCTCTCTTATCTGGCTCGCTTGCTCTCATATCTGGCTCGCTCGCTTGCTCTCATATCTTGCTCGCTCGCTTGCTGTCTTGTCTGGCTCGCTCTCTTATCTCGCTCGCTCTCATATCTGGCTCGATCGCTTGCTCTCATATCTGGCTCGCTCACTTGCTCTCATATCTGGCTCGCTCACTTGCTCTCTTGTCTGGCTCGCTCTCTTATCTCGCTCGCTCTCATATCTGGCTCGCTCGCTTGCTCTCATATCTGGCTCGCTCACTTGCTCTCTTGTCTGGCTCGCTCTCTTATCTGGCTCGCTCGCTCGCATAACTGGCTCGCTCGCTTGCTCTCATGTCTGGCTCGCTCGCTCTCATATCTGGCTCGCTCGCTTGCTCTCATGTCTGTCTCGCTCGCTCTCATATCTGGCTCGCTCGCTTGCTCTCATGTCTGGCTCGCTCTCATATCTGGCTCGCTCGCTTGCTCTCTTGTCTGGTTCGCTCTCTTATCTGGCTCGCTTGCTCTCATATCTGGCTCGCTCGCTTGCTCTCATATCTGGCTCGCTCGCTTGCTCTCTTGTCTGGCTCGCTCTCTTATCTCGCTCGCTCTCATATCTGGCTCGATCGCTTGCTCTTATATCTGGCTCGCTCACTTGCTCTCATATCTGGCTCGCTCGCTTGCTCTCTTGTCTGGCTCGCTCTCTTATCTGGCTCGCTCGCTCGCATAACTGGCTCGCTCGCTTGCTCTCATCTGGCTCGCTCGCTTGCTCTCATATCTGGCTCGCTCACTTGCTCTCTTGTCTGGCTCGCTCTCTTATCTCGCTCGCTCTCATATCTGGCTCGCTCGCTTGCTCTCATATCTGGCTCGCTCGCTTGCTCTCATATCTGGCTCGCTCACTTGCTCTCTTGTCTGGCTCGCTCTCTTATCTGACTTGCTCGCATATCTGGCTCGCTCGATTTCATATCTTGCTCGCTCGCTTGCTCTCATGTCTGGCTCACTCGCTCTCATATCTGGCTCGCTTGCTCTCATGTCTGGCTCGCTCGCCCTCATATCTTGCTCGCTAGCTTGCTCTCATGCCTGGCTCGCTCGCTCTCATATCTGGCTCACTCGCTCGCATAACTGGCTCGCTCGCTTGCTCTCATCTGGCTCGCTCGCTTGCTCTCATATCTGGCTCGCTCACTTGCTCTCTTGTCTCGCTTGCTCTCATGTCTGGCTCGCTCTCATATCTGGCTCGCTCGCTTGCTCTCTTATCTGGTTCGCTCTCTTATCTGGCTCGCTTGCTCTCATATCTGGCTCGCTCGCTTGCTCTCATATCTTGCTCGCTCGCTTGCTGTCTTGTCTGGCTCGCTCTCTTATCTCGCTCGCTCTCATATCTGGCTCGATCGCTTGCTCTCATATCTGGCTCGCTCACTTGCTCTCATATCTGGCTCGCTCACTTGCTCTCTTGTCTGGCTCGCTCTCTTATCTCGCTCGCTCTCATATCTGGCTCGCTCGCTTGCTCTCATATCTGGCTCGCTCACTTGCTCTCTTGTCTGGCTCGCTCTCTTATCTGGCTCGCTCGCTCGCATAACTGGCTCGCTCGCTTGCTCTCATGTCTGGCTCGCTCGCTCTCTTATCTGGCTCGCTCGCTTGCTCTCATGTCTGTCTCGCTCGCTCTCATATCTGGCTCGCTCGCTTGCTCTCATGTCTGGCTCGCTCTCATATCTGGCTCGCTCGCTTGCTCTCTTGTCTGGTTCGCTCTCTTATCTGGCTCGCTTGCTCTCATATCTGGCTCACTCGCTTGCTCTCATATCTGGCTCGCTCGCTTGCTCTCTTGTCTGGCTCGCTCTCTTATCTCGCTCGCTCTCATATCTGGCTCGATCGCTTGCTCTTATATCTGGCTCGCTCACTTGCTCTCATATCTGGCTCGCTCGCTTGCTCTCTTGTCTGGCTCGCTCTCTTATCTGGCTCGCTCGCTCGCATAACTGGCTCGCTCGCTTGCTCTCATCTGGCTCGCTCGCTTGCTCTCATATCTGGCTCGCTCACTTGCTCTCTTGTCTGGCTCGCTCTCTTATCTCGCTCGCTCTCATATCTGGCTCGATCGCTTGCTCTTATATCTGGCTCGCTCACTTGCTCTCATATCTGGCTCGCTCGCTTGCTCTCTTGTCTGGCTCGCTCTCTTATCTGACTTGCTCGCATATCTGGCTCGCTCGATTTCATATCTTGCTCGCTCGCTTGCTCTCATGTCTGGCTCACTCGCTCTCATATCTGGCTCGCTTGCTCCCATGTCTGGCTCGCTCGCCCTCATATCTTGCTCGCTAGCTTGCTCTCATGCCTGGCTCGCTCGCTCTCATATCTGGCTCACTCGCTTGCTCTCATGTCTGGCTCCCTCGCTCTCATATCTGGCTCGCTCGCTTGCTCTCATGTCTGTCTCGCTCGCTCTCATATCTGGCTCGCTCGCTTGCTCTCATGTCTGGCTAGCTCACTCTCATATCTGGCTCGCTCGCTTGCTCTCTTGTCTGGTTCGCTCTCTTATCTGGCTCGCTTGCTCTCATATCTGGCTCGCTCGCTTTCTCTCATATCTGGCTCGCTCGCTTGCTCTCTTGTCTGGCTCGCTCTCTTATCTCGCTCGCTCTCATATCTGGCTCGCTCGCTTGCTCTCATATCTGGCTCGCTCACTTGCTCTCTTGTCTGGCTCGCTCTCTTATCTGGCTCGCTCGCATAACTGGCTCGCTCGCTTGCTCTCATCTGGCTCGCTCGCTTGCTCTCTTGTCTGGCTCGCTTTCTTATCTCGCTCGCTCTCATATCTGGCTCGCTCGCTTGCTCTCATATCTGGCTCGCTCACTTGCTCTCTTGTCTGGCTCACTCTCTTATCTGGCTCGCTCGCATATCTGGTTCGCTCGATCTCATATCTTTCTCGCTGGCTTGCTCTCATGTCTGGCTCACTCGCTCTCATATCTGGCTCGCTCGCTTGCTCTCATGTCTGGCTCGCTCGCTCTCATATCTTGCTCGGTTGCTTGCTCTCATGTCTGTCTCGCTCGCTCTCATATCTGGCTCGCTCGCTTGCTATCATGTCTGGCTCGCTCGCTCTCATATCTGGCTCGCTCGCTTGCTCTCATGTCTGGCTCGCTCGCTCTCATATCTGGCTCGCTCGCTTGCTCTCTTGTCTGGCTCGCTCTCTTATCTCTCTCGCTCTCATATCTGGCTCGCTAGCTTGCTCTCATATCTGGCTCGCTCTCATATCTTGCTCGCTCGCTTGCTCTCATGTCTGGCTAGCTCGCTCTCATATCTGGCTCGCTCGCTTGCTCTCATGTCTGGCTCGCTCGCTCTCATATATGGCTCGCTCGCTTGCTCTCATGTCTGGCTCGCTCGCTCTCATATCTGGCTCGCTCGCTTGCTCTCTTGTCTGATTCGCTCTCTTATCTGGCTCGCTCTAATATCTGGCTTGCTCGCTCGCTCTCATATCTGGCTCGCTCGCTTGCTCTCTTGTCTGGCTCGCTCTCTTATCTCGCTCGCTCTCATATCTGGCTCGCTCGCTTGCTCTCATACCTGGCTCACTCGCTTGCTCTCATATCTGGCTCGCTCACTTGCTCTCTTGACTGGCTCGCTCTCTTATCTGACTTGCTCGCATATCTGGCTCGCTCGATCTCATATCTTGCTCGCTTGCTCTCATGTCTGGCTCACTCGCTCTCATATCTGGCTCGCTTGCTCTCATGTCTGGCTCGCTCTCATATCTGGCTCGCTCGCTTGCTCTCATGTCTGGCTCGCTCACGCTCATATCTGGCTCGCTCGTCTGCTCTCATGTCTGGCTCCCTCGCTCTCATATCTGGTTCGCTTGCTTGCTCTCTTGTCTGGCTCGCTCGCTCTCATATCTTGCTCTCTCGCTTGCTCTTATGTCTGGCTCGCTCGCTCTCATATCTGGCTCGCTCGCTTGATCTCATGTCTGGCTCGCTCGCTCTCATATCTGGCTCGCTCGCTTGCTCTTATGTCTGACTCGATCGCTCTCATATCTATCTCGCTCGCTTGCTCTCATGTCTGGCTCGTTTGCTCTCATATCTGGCTCGCTCACTTGCTCTCATGTCCGGCTCGCTCACTCACATATCTGGCTCGCTCGTTTGCTCTCTTGTCTGGTTCGCTCTCTTATCTGGCTCGCTCTCATATCTTGCTCGCTCGCTTGCTCTCATGTCTGGCTCGCTCTTATATCTGGCTCGCTCGCTCTCATATCTGGCTCGCTCGCTTGCTCTCATGTCTGCCTCGCTCGCTCTCATATCTGGCTCGCTCGCTTGCTCTTATGTCTGGCTCGCTTGTTCTCATATATGGCTCGCTCGCTTGCTCTCATGTCTGGCTCGCTCACTCTCATATCTGGCTCGCTCGCTTGCTCTCTTGTCTGGTTGGCTCTCTTATCTGGCTCGCTCTCATATTTTGCTCGCTCGCTTGCTCTCATGTCTGGCTCGCTCTCATATCTGGCTCGCTCGCTCTCATATCTGGCTCGATTGCTTGCTCTCATGTCTGGCTCGCTCGCTCTCATATCTGGCTCGCTCGCTTGCTCTCATGTCTGGCTCGCTCGCTTTTATATCTGGCTCGCTCGCTTGCTCTCATGTCTGGCTCGCTCGCTCTCATATCTGGCTCGCTCGCTTGCTCTCATGTCTGGCTCGCTCGCTCTCATATCTGGCTCGCTCGCTCGCTCTCATGTCTGGCTCGCTCGCTCTCATATCTGGATTGCTCGCTTGCTCTCATGTCTGGCTCGCTCTCATATCTGGCTCGCTCGCTCTCATATCTGGCTCGCTTGCTTGCTCTCATGTCTGGCTCGCTCGCTCTCATATCTGGCTCGCTCGCTTGCTCTCATGTCTGGCTCGCTCGCTCTCATATCTGGCTCGCTCGCTTGCTCTCATGTCTGGCTCGTTCGCTCTCATATCTGGCTCGCTCGCTTGCTCTCATGTCTGGCTCGCTTGCTGTCATATCTGGCTCGCTCGATTGCTCTCATGTCTGGCTCGCTTGCTCTCATACCTGGATTGCTCGCTTGCTCTCATGTCTGGCTCGCTCGCTCTCATATCTGGCTCGCTCGCTCGCATATCTGGCTCGCTCGCTTGCTCTCTTGTCTGGCTCACTCTCTTAGCTGGCTTGCTCGCTTGCATATCTGGGTCGCTCGCTTGCTCTCTTGTCTGTCTCGCTCTCTTATCTGGCTCGCTCGCTCGCATATCTGGCTCGCTTGCTTGCTCTCTTCTGGCTCGCTCGCTTGCTCTCATATCTGGCTCGCTCGCTTGCTCTCTTGTCTGGCTCGCTCTCTTATCTTGCTCGCTCTCATATCTGGCTCGCTCGCTTGCTCTCATATCTGGCTCGCTCGTTTGTTCTCATATCTGGCTCGCTCACTTGCTCTCTTGTTTGGCTCGCTCTCTTATCTGGCTCGCTCTCATATCTGGCTCGCTCTCATGTCTGGCTCGCTCACATTTTTGGCTTGCTCGCTTGCTCTCATATCTGGCTCGCTCGCTTGCTCTCATGTCTGGCTCGCTTGCTCTCATATCTGGCTCGCTCGCTTGCTCTCATGTTTGGCTCACTCGCTCTCATATCTGGCTCGCTCGCTTGCTCTCATGTCTGGCTCTCTCTCTTATCTGGCTTGCTCTCATGTCTGGCTCGCTCGCTCTCATATCTGGCTCGCTCGCTTGCTCTCATATCTGGCTCGCTCGCTTGCTCTCTTGTCTGGCTTGCTCTCTTATCTCGCTCGCTCTCATATCTGGCTCGCTCGCTTGCTCTCATATCTGGCTCACTCGCTTGCTCTCTTGTCTGGTTCGCTCTCTTATCTGGCTCGCTCGCTTGCATATCTGGCTTGCTCGCTTGCTCTCTTGTCTGGCTCACTCTCTTATCAGGCTTGCTCGCTCGCATATCTGGCTCCCTCGCTCTCATATCTGGCTCGCTTGCTCTCTTGTCTGGCTCGCTCTCTTATCTCGCTCGCTCTCATATCTGGCTCGCTCGCTTGCTCTCATATCTGGCTCGCTCACTTGCTCTCTTGTCTGGCTCGCTCTCTTATCTGACTTGCTGGCATATCTGGCTCGCTCGATCTCATATCTTGCTCGCTCGCTTGCTCTCATGTCCGGTTCGCTCGATCTCATATCTTTCTCGCTGGCATGCTCTCATGTCTGGCTCACTCGCTCTCATATCTGGCTCGCTCGCTTGCTCTCATGTCTGGCTCGCTCGCTCTCATATCTTGCTCGCTCGCTTGCTCTCATGTCTGTCTCGCTCGCTCTCATATCTGGCTCGCTTGCTCTCATGTCTGGCTCGCTCGCTCTCATATCTGGCTCGCTCGCTTGCTCTCATGTCTGGCTCGCTCGCTCTCATATCTGGCTCGCTCGCTTGCTCTCTTGTCTGGTTTGCTCTCTTATCTGGCTCGCTCGCTTGCATATCTGGCTCGCTCGCTCTCATATCTGGCTCGCTCGCTTGCTCTCATGTCTGGCTTGCTCGCTCTCATATCTGGCTCGCTCGCTTGCTCTCTTGTCTGGATCGCTCTCTTATCTGGCTCGCTCTCATATCTTGCTCGCTCGCTTGCTCTCATGTCTGGCTCGCTCTCATATCTGGCTCGCTCGCTTGCTCTCATGTCTGGCTCGCTCGCTCTCATATCTGGCTCGCTCGCTTGCTCTCATGTCTGGCTCGCTCTCATATCTGGCTCGCTCGCTTGCTCTCATGTCTGGCTCGCTCGCTCTCATATCTGGCTCGCTCGCTTGCTCTCATGTCTGTCTCGCTCGCTCTCATATCTGGCTCGCTCGCTTGCTCTCATGTCTGGCTCGCTCTCATATCTGGCTCGCTCGCTTGCTCTCTTATCTGGTTCGCTCTCTTATCTGGCTCGCTTGCTCTCATATCTGGCTCGCTCGCTTGCTCTCATATCTTGCTCGCTCGCTTGCTGTCTTGTCTGGCTCGCTCTCTTATCTCGCTCGCTCTCATATCTGGCTCGATCTCTTGCTCTCATATCTGGCTCGCTCACTTGCTCTCATATCTGGCTCGCTCACTTGCTCTCTTGTCTGGCTCGCTCTCTTATCTCGCTCGCTCTCATATCTGGCTCGCTCGCTTGCTCTCATATCTGGCTCGCTCACTTGCTCTCTTGTCTGGCTCGCTCTCTTATCTGGCTCGCTCGCTCGCATAACTGGCTCGCTCGCTTGCTCTCATGTCTGGCTCGCTCGCTCTCATATCTGGCTCGCTCGCTTGCTCTCATGTCTGTCTCGCTCGCTCTCATATCTGGCTCGCTCGCTTGCTCTCATGTCTGGCTCGCTCTCATATCTGGCTCGCTCGCTTGCTCTCTTGTCTGGTTCGCTCTCTTATCTGGCTCGCTTGCTCTCATATCTGGCTCGCTCGCTTGCTCTCATATCTGGCTCGCTCGCTTGCTCTCTTGTCTGGCTCGCTCTCTTATCTCGCTCGCTCTCATATCTGGCTCGATCGCTTGCTCTTATATCTGGCTCGCTCACTTGCTCTCATATCTGGCTCGCTCGCTTGCTCTCTTGTCTGGCTCGCTCTCTTATCTGGCTCGCTCGCTCGCATAACTGGCTCGCTCGCTTGCTCTCATCTGGCTCGCTCGCTTGCTCTCATATCTGGCTCGCTCACTTGCTCTCTTGTCTGGCTCGCTCTCTTATCTCGCTCGCTCTCATATCTGGCTCGCTCGCTTGCTCTCATATCTGGCTCGCTCGCTTGCTCTCATATCTGGCTCGCTCACTTGCTCTCTTGTCTGGCTCGCTCTCTTATCTGACTTGCTCGCATATCTGGCTCGCTCGATTTCATATCTTGCTCGCTCGCTTGCTCTCATGTCTGGCTCACTCGCTCTCATATCTGGCTCGCTTGCTCTCATGTCTGGCTCGCTCGCCCTCATATCTTGCTCGCTAGCTTGCTCTCATGCCTGGCTCGCTCGCTCTCATATCTGGCTCACTCGCTTGCTCTCATGTCTGGCTCCCTCGCTCTCATATCTGGCTCGCTCGCTTGCTCTCATGTCTGTCTCGCTCGCTCTCATATCTGGCTCGCTCGCTTGCTCTCATGTCTGGCTAGCTCACTCTCATATCTGGCTCGCTCGCTTGCTCTCTTGTCTGGTTCGCTCTCTTATCTGGCTCGCTTGCTCTCATATCTGGCTCGCTCGCTTTCTCTCATATCTGGCTCGCTCGCTTGCTCTCTTGTCTGGCTCGCTCTCTTATCTCGCTCGCTCTCATATCTGGCTCGCTCGCTTGCTCTCATATCTGGCTCGCTCACTTGCTCTCTTGTCTGGCTCGCTCTCTTATCTGGCTCGCTCGCATAACTGGCTCGCTCGCTTGCTCTCATCTGGCTCGCTCGCTTGCTCTCTTGTCTGGCTCGCTTTCTTATCTCGCTCGCTCTCATATCTGGCTCGCTCGCTTGCTCTCATATCTGGCTCGCTCACTTGCTCTCTTGTCTGGCTCACTCTCTTATCTGGCTCGCTCGCATATCTGGTTCGCTCGATCTCATATCTTTCTCGCTGGCTTGCTCTCATGTCTGGCTCACTCGCTCTCATATCTGGCTCGCTCGCTTGCTCTCATGTCTGGCTCGCTCGCTCTCATATCTTGCTCGGTTGCTTGCTCTCATGTCTGTCTCGCTCGCTCTCATATCTGGCTCGCTCGCTTGCTATCATGTCTGGCTCGCTCGCTCTCATATCTGGCTCGCTCGCTTGCTCTCTTGTCTGGCTCGCTCTCTTATCTCTCTCGCTCTCATATCTGGCTCGCTAGCTTGCTCTCATATCTGGCTCGCTCTCATATCTTGCTCGCTCGCTTGCTCTCATGTCTGGCTCGCTCGCTCTCATATCTGGCTCGCTCGCTTGCTCTCATGTCTGGCTCGCTCGCTCTCATATATGGCTCGCTCGCTTGCTCTCATGTCTGGCTCGCTCGCTCTCATATCTGGCTCGCTCGCTTGCTCTCTT
The DNA here is from genome assembly GCF_029499605.1 of Hyla sarda. Lineage (NCBI taxonomy): Eukaryota > Metazoa > Chordata > Amphibia > Anura > Hylidae > Hyla > Hyla sarda. Next base: position 50,090 of record NW_026608535.1, on the reverse strand, counting down.
GTCTGGTTCGCTCTCTTATCTGGCTCGCTTTCTCTCATATCTGGCTCGCTCGCTTGCTCTCATATCTGGCTCGCTCGCTTGCTCTCTTGTCTGGCTCGCTCTCTTATCTCGCTCGCTCTCATATCTGGCTCGCTCGCTTGCTCTCATACCTGGCTCACTCGCTTGCTCTCATATCTGGCTCGCTCACTTGCTCTCTTGACTGGCTCGCTCTCTTATCTGACTTGCTCGCATATCTGGCTCGCTCGATCTCATATCTTGCTCGCTTGCTCTCATGTCTGGCTCACTCGCTCTCATATCTGGCTCGCTTGCTCTCATGTCTGGCTCGCTCTCATATCTGGCTCGCTCGCATGCTCTCATGTCTGGCTCGCTCACGCTCATATCTGGCTCGCTCGTCTGCTCTCATGTCTGGCTCCCTCGCTCTCATATCTGGTTCGCTTGCTTGCTCTCTTGTCTGGCTCGCTCGCTCTCATATCTTGCTCTCTCGCTTGCTCTTATGTCTGGCTCGCTCGCTCTCATATCTGGCTCGCTCGCTTGATCTCATGTCTGGCTCGCTCGCTCTCATATCTGGCTCGCTCGCTTGCTCTTATGTCTGACTCGATCGCTCTCATATCTATCTCGCTCGCTTGCTCTCATGTCTGGCTCGTTTGCTCTCATATCTGGCTCGCTCACTTGCTCTCATGTCCGGCTCGCTCACTCACATATCTGGCTCGCTCGTTTGCTCTCTTGTCTGGTTCGCTCTCTTATCTGGCTCGCTCTCATATCTTGCTCGCTCGCTTGCTCTCATGTCTGGCTCGCTCTTATATCTGGCTCGCTCGCTCTCATATCTGGCTCGCTCGCTTGCTCTCATGTCTGCCTCGCTCGCTTTCATATCTGGCTCGCTCGCTTGCTCTTATGTCTGGCTCGCTTGTTCTCATATATGGCTCGCTCGCTTGCTCTCATGTCTGGCTCGCTCACTCTCATATCTGGCTCGCTCGCTTGCTCTCTTGTCTGGTTGGCTCTCTTATCTGGCTCGCTCTCATATTTTGCTCGCTCGCTTGCTCTCATGTCTGGCTCGCTCTCATATCTGGCTCGCTCGCTCTCATATCTGGCTCGATTGCTTGCTCTCATGTCTGGCTCGCTCGCTCTCATATCTGGCTCGCTCGCTTGCTCTCATGTCTGGCTCACTCGCTCTCATATCTGGCTCGCTCGCTTGCTCTCATGTCTGGCTCGCTCGCTCTCATATCTGGCTCGCTCGCTTGCTCTCATGTCTGGCTCGCTCGCTCTCATATCTGGCTCGCTCGCTCGCTCTCATGTCTGGCTCGCTCGCTCTCATATCTGGATTGCTCGCTTGCTCTCATGTCTGGCTCGCTCTCATATCTGGCTCGCTCGCTCTCATATCTGGCTCGCTTGCTTGCTCTCATGTCTGGCTCGCTCGCTCTCATATCTGGCTCGCTCGCTTGCTCTCATGTCTGGCTCGCTCGCTCTCATATCTGGCTCGCTCGCTTGCTCTCATGTCTGGCTCGTTCGCTCTCATATCTGGCTCGCTCGCTTGCTCTCATGTCTGGCTCGCTTGCTGTCATATCTGGCTCGCTCGATTGCTCTCATGTCTGGCTCGCTTGCTCTCATACCTGGATTGCTCGCTTGCTCTCATGTCTGGCTCGCTCGCTCTCATATCTGGCTCGCTCGCTCGCATATCTGGCTCGCTCGCTTGCTCTCTTGTCTGGCTCACTCTCTTAGCTGGCTTGCTCGCTTGCATATCTGGGTCGCTCGCTTGCTCTCTTGTCTGTCTCGCTCTCTTATCTGGCTCGCTCGCTCGCATATCTGGCTCGCTTGCTTGCTCTCATCTGGCTCGCTCGCTTGCTCTCATATCTGGCTCGCTCGCTTGCTCTCTTGTCTGGCTCGCTCTCTTATCTTGCTCGCTCTCATATCTGGCTCGCTCGCTTGCTCTCATATCTGGCTCGCTCGTTTGTTCTCATATCTGGCTCGCTCACTTGCTCTCTTGTTTGGCTCGCTCTTATCTGGCTCGCTCTCATATCTGGCTCGCTCTCATGTCTGGCTCGCTCACATTTTTGGCTTGCTCGCTTGCTCTCATATCTGGCTCGCTCGCTTGCTCTCATGTCTGGCTCGCTTGCTCTCATATCTGGCTCGCTCGCTTGCTCTCATGTTTGGCTCACTCGCTCTCATATCTGGCTCGCTCGCTTGCTCTCATGTCTGGCTCTCTCTCTTATCTGGCTTGCTCTCATATCTGGCTCGCTTGCTTGCTCTCATATCTGGCTCGCTCGCTCGCATATCTGGCTCGCTCGCTTGCTCTCTTGTCTGACTCGCTCTCTTATCTGGCTCGCTCGCATATCTGGCTTGCTCACTTGCTCTCATCTGGCTCGCTCGCTTGCTCTCTTGTCTGGCTTGCTCTCTTATCTCGCTCGCTCTCATATCTGGCTCGCTCGCTTGCTCTCATATCTGGCTCACTCGCTTGCTCTCTTGTCTGGTTCGCTCTCTTATCTGGCTCGCTCGCTTGCATATCTGGCTTGCTCGCTTGCTCTCTTGTCTGGCTCACTCTCTTATCAGGCTTGCTCGCTCGCATATCTGGCTCGCTTGCTCTCTTGTCTGGCTCGCTCTCTTATCTCGCTCGCTCTCATATCTGGCTCGCTCGCTTGCTCTCATATCTGGCTCGCTCACTTGCTCTCTTGTCTGGCTCGCTCTCTTATCTGACTTGCTGGCATATCTGGCTCGCTCGATCTCATATCTTGCTCGCTCGCTTGCTCTCATGTCTGGTTCGCTCGATCTCATATCTTTCTCGCTGGCATGCTCTCATGTCTGGCTCACTCGTTCTCATATCTGGCTCGCTCGCTTGCTCTCATGTCTGGCTCGCTCGCTCTCATATCTTGCTCGCTCGCTTGCTCTCATGTCTGTCTCGCTCGCTCTCATATCTGGCTCGCTTGCTCTCATGTCTGGCTCGCTCGCTCTCATATCTGGCTCGCTCGCTTGCTCTCATGTCTGGCTCGCTCGCTCTCATATCTGGCTCGCTCGCTTGCTCTCTTGTCTGGTTTGCTCTCTTATCTGGCTCGCTCGCTTGCATATCTGGCTCGCTCGCTCTCATATCTGGCTCGCTCGCTTGCTCTCATGTCTGGCTTGCTCGCTCTCATATCTGGCTCGCTCGCTTGCTCTCTTGTCTGGATCGCTCTCTTATCTGGCTCGCTCTCATATCTTGCTCGCTCGCTTGCTCTCATGTCTGGCTCGCTCTCATATCTGGCTCGCTCGCTTGCTCTCATGTCTGGCTCGCTCGCTCTCATATCTGGCTCGCTCGCTTGCTCTCATGTCTGGCTCGCTCTCATATCTGGCTCGCTCGCTTGCTCTCATGTCTGGCTCACTCGCTCTCATATCTGGCTCGCTCGCTTGCTCTCATGGCTGGCTCGCTCGCTCTCATATCTGGCTCGCTCGCTTGCTCTCATGTCTGGCTCGATCGCTCTCATATCTGGCTCGCTCGCTTGCTCTCATGTCTGGCTCGCTTGCTCTCATATCTGGCTCGCTCGCTTGCTCTCTTGTCTGGCTCGCTCGCTCTCATATCTGGCTCGCTCGCTTGCTCTCATGTCTGGCTCGATCGCTCTCATATCTGGCTCGCTCGCTTGCTCTCATGTCTGGCTCGCTTGCTCTCATATCTGGCTCGCTCGCTTGCTCTCATGTCTGGCTCGCTCGCTCTCATATCTGGCTCGCTCGATTGCTCTCATTTCTGGCTCACTTGCTCTCATACCTGGCTCACTCGCTTGCTCTCATGTCTGGCTCGCTCGCTCTCATATCTGGCTCGCTCGCTCGCATATCTGGCTCGCTCGCTTGCTCTCTTGTCTGGCTCACTCTCTAATCTGGCTTGCTCGCTCGCATATCTGGCTCGCTCGCTTGCTCTCTTGTCTGACTCGCTCTCTTATCTGGCTCGCTCGCTCGCATATCTGGCTCGCTCGCTTGCTCTCATCTGGCTCGCTCGCTTGCTCTCATGTCTGGCTCGCTTGCTCTCATATCTGACTCACTCGCTTGCTCTCATGTCTGGCTCGCTCTCATATCTGGCTCGCTCGCTTGCTCTCATGTCTGGCTCACTCGCTCTCATATCTGGCTCGCTCGCTTGCTCTCTTGTCTGGCTCGCTCTCTTATCTGGCTCGCTCTCATATCTGGCTCGCTCTCATGTCTGGCTCGCTCTCATATCTGGCTCGCTCGCTTGCTATCATGTCTGGCTCGCTTGCTCTCATATCTGACTCGCTCGCTTGCTCTCATGTCTGGCTCGCTCGCTCTCATATCTGGCTCGCTCGATTGCTCTCATGTCTGGCTCACTTGCTCTCATACCTGGCTCGCTCGCTTGCTCTCATGTCTGGCTCGCTTGCTCTCATATCTGGCTCGCTCGCTTGCTCTCATGTCTGGCTCGCTCGCTCTCATAACTGGCTCGCTCGATTGCTCTCATGTCTGGCTCACTTGCTCTCATACCTGGCTCGCTCGCTTGCTCTCATGTTTGGCTCACTCGCTCTCATATCTGGCTCGCTCGCTCGCATATCTGGCTCGCTCGCTTGCTCTCTTGTCTGACTCGCTCTCTTATCTGGCTCGTTCGCTCGCATATTTGGCTTGCTCGCTTGCTCTCATCTGGCTCGCTCGCTTGCTCTCATATCTGGCTCGCTCGCTTGCTCTCTTGTCTGGCTCGCTCTCTTATCTCGCTCGCTCTCATATCTGGCTCGCTCGCTTGCTCTCATATCTGGCTCGCTCGCTTGCTCTCTTATCTGGTTCGCTCTCTTATCTGGCTCGCTCGCTTGCATATCTGGCTCGCTCGCTTGCTCTCTTGTCTGGCTCACTCTCTTATCTGGCTCGCTCACGCGCATATCTGGCTCCCTCGCTCTCATATCTGGCTCGCTCGCTTGCTCTCATATCTGGCTCGCTTGCTCTCTTGTCTGGCTCGCTCTCTTATCTCGCTCGCTCTCAAATGTGGCTCACTCGCTTGCTCTCATATCTGGCTCGCTCGCTTACTCTCATATCTGGCTCGCTCACTTGCTCTCTTGTCTGGCTCGCTCTCTTATCTGACTTGCTCGCATATTTGGCTCGCTCGATCTCATATCTTGCTCGCTCGCTTGCTCTCATGTCTGGCTCACTCGCTCTCATATCTGGCTCGCCCGCTTGCTCTCATGTCTGGCTCGCTCGCTCTCATATCTTGCTCGCTCGCTTGCTCTCATGTCTGGCTCGCTCGCTCTCATGTCTGGCTCCCTCGCTCTCATATCTGGCTCGCTCGCTTGCTCTCTTGTCTTGTTCGCTCTCTTATCTGGCTCGCTCTCATATCTGGCTCGCTCGCTTGCTCTCATATCTGGCTCGCTCGCTTGCTCTCATATCTGGCTCGCTCACTTGCTCTCATGTCTGGCTCGCTCGCTCTCATATCTTGCTCGCTCGCTTGCTCTCATGTCTGTCTCGCTCGCTCTCATATCTGGCTCGCTCGCTTGCTCTCATGTCTGGCTCGCTCGCTCTCATATCTGGCTCGCTCGCTTGCTCTCATGTCTGGCTCGCTCGCTCTCATATCTGGCTCGCTCGCTTGCTCTCTTGTCTGGTTCGCTCTCTTATCTGGCTCGCTCGCTTGCATATCTGGCTCGCTCGCTCTCATATCTGGCTCGCTCGCTTGCTTTCATGTCTGGCTTGCTCGCTCTCATATCTGGCTCGCTCGCTTGCTCTCTTGTCTGGATCGCTCTCTTATCTGGCTCGCTCTCATATCTTGCTCGCTCGCTTGCTCTCATGTCTGGCTCGTTCTCATATCTGGCTCGCTCGCTTGCTCTCATGTCTGGCTCGCTCGCTCTCATATCTGGCTCGCTCGCTTGCTCTCATGTCTGGCTCGCTCTCATTTCTGGCTCGCTCGCTTGCTCTCATGTCTGGCTCACTCGCTCTCATATCTGGCTCGCTCGCTTGCTCTCATGTCTGGCTCGCTCGCTCTCATATCTGGCTCGCTCGATTGCTCTCATGTCTGGCTCACTTGCTCTCATACCTGGCTCGCTCGCTTGCTCTCATGTTTGGCTCGCTCGCTCTCATATCTGGCTCGCTCGCTCGCATATCTGGCTCGCTTGCTTGCTCTCTTGTCTGACTCGCTCTCTTATCTGGCTCGCTCGCTCGCATATCTGGCTTGCTCGCTTGCTCTCATCTGGCTCGCTCGCTTGCTCTCATATCTGGCTCGCTCACTTGCTCTCTTGTCTGGCTCGCTCTCTTATCTGACTTGCTCGCATATCTGGCTCGCTCGATCTTATATCTTGCTCACTCGCTTGCTCTCATGTCTGGCTCACTCGCTCTCATATCTGGCTCGCTCGCTTGCTCTCATGTCTGGCTCGCTCGCTCTCATATCTTGCTCGCTCGCTTGCTCTCATGTCTGGCTCGCTCGCTCTCATGTCTGGCTCCCTCGCTCTCATATCTGGCTCGCTCGCTTGCTCTCTTGTCTTGTTCGCTCTCTTATCTGGCTCGCTCTCATATCTGGCTCGCTCGCTTGCTCTCATATCTGGCTCGCTCGCTTGCTCTCATATCTGGCTCGCTCACTTGCTCTCTTGTCTGGCTCGCTCTCTTATCTGGCTCGCTCGCTCGCATATCTGGCTTGCTCGCTTGCTCTCATCTGGCTCGCTCGCTTGCTCTCTTGTCTGGCTCGCTCTCTTATCTCGCTCGCTCTCATATCTGGCTCGCTCGCTCTCATATCTGGCTCGCTCGTTTGCTCTCATATCTGGCTCGCTCGCTTGCTCTCTAGTCTGGCTCGCTCTCTTATCTGGCTCGCTCTCATATCTGGCTCGCTCTCATGTCTGGCTCGCTCTCATATCTGGCTCGCTCGCTTGCTGTCATATCTGGCTCGCTCACTTGCTCTCTTGTCTGGCTCGCTCTCTTATCTGACTTGCTCGCATATCTGGCTCGCTCGATCACATATCTTGCTCGCTCGCTAGCTCTCATGTCTGGCTCACTCGCTCTCATATCTTGCTCGCTTGCTCTCATGTCTGGCTCGCTCGCTCTCATATCTTGCTCGCTCGCTTGCTCTCTTGTCTGGATCGCTCTCATATCTGGCTCGCTCGCTTGCTCTCTTGTCTGGCTCACTCTCTTATCTGGCTCGCTCGCTCGCATATCTGGCTCGCTCGCTTGCTCTCATCTGGCTCGCTCGCTTGCTCTCATATCTTGCTTGCTCGCTTGCTCTCATGTCTGGCTCACTCGCTCTCATATCTGGCTCGCTTGCTCTCATGTCTGGCTCGCTCGCTCTCATATCTTGCTCGCTCGCTTGCTCTCCTGTCTGGCTCGCTCGCTCTCATATCTGGCTCGCTCGCTTGCTCTCATGTCTGGCTCGCTCGCTCTCATATCTGGCTCGCTCGCTAGCTCTCATGTCTGGCTCGCTCGCTCTCATATCTTGCTCGCTCGCTTGCTCTCATGTCTGGCTCGCTCGCTCTCATATCTGGCTCGCTCGCTTTATCTCATGTCTGGCTCGCTCGCTCTCATATCTTGCTCGCTGGCATGCTCTCTTGTCTGGTTCGCTCTCTTATCTGGCTCGCTCTCATATCTTGCTTGCAAGCTTGCTCTCATGTCTGGCTCGCTCTCATGTCTGGCTCGCTCGCTCTCATATCTGGCTCGCTCGCTTGCTCTCTTGTCTGGTTCGCTCTCTTATCTGGCTCGCTTGCTCTCATATCTGGCTCGCTCGCTTGCTCTCATATCTGGCTCGCTCGCTTGCTCGCTTGTCTGGCTCGCTCTCTTATCTCGCTCGCTCTCATATCTGGCTCGCTCGCTAGCTCTCATATCTGGCTCGCTCGTTTGCTCTCATATCTGGCTCGCTCACTTGCTCTCTTGTCTGGCTCGCTCTCTTATCTGGCTCGCTCTCATATCTGGCTCGCTCTCATGTCTGGCTCGCTCTCATATTTGGCTCGCTCGCTTGCTCTCATGTCTGGCTCGCTCGCTCTCATATCTGGCTCGCTCGCTTGCTCTCTTGTCTGGCTCGCTCTCCTATCTCGCTCGCTCTCATATCTGGCTCACTCGCTTGCTCTCATATCTGGCTCGCTCGCTTGCTCTCATATCTGGCTCGCTCACTTGCTCTCTTGTCTGGCTCGCTCTCTTATCTGACTTGATCGCATATCTGGCTCGCTCGATCTCATATCTTGCTCGCTCGCTTGCTCTCATGTCTGGCTCACTCGCACTCATATCTGGCTCGCTTGCTCTCATGTCTGGCTCGCTCGCTCTCATATCTGGCTCGCTCGCTTGCTCTCATGTCTGGCTCGCTCGCTCTCATATCTGGCTCGCTCGCTTGCTCTCATGTCTGGCTCGCTAACTCTCATATCTGGCTCGCTCGCTTGCTCTCATGTCTGGCTCCCTCGCTTTCATATCTGGCTCGCTCGCTTGCTCTCATGTCTGTCTCGCTCGCTCTCATATCTGGCTCGCTCGCTTCCTCTCATGTCTGGCTCGCTCGCTCTCATATCTGGCTCGCTCGCTTGCTCTCATGTCTGGCTCGCTCGCTCTCATATCTGGCTCGCTCGCTTGCTCTCTTGTCTGATTCGCTCTCTTATCTGGCTCGCTTGCTCTCATATCTGGCTCGCTCGCTTGCTCTTATATCTGGCTCGCTCGCTTGCTCTCATATCTGGCTCGCTCACTTGCTCTCTTGTCTGTCTCGCTCTCTTATCTGACTTGCTCGCATATCTGGCTCGCTCGATCTCATATCTGGCTCGCTCGATTGCTCTCATGTCTGGCTCACTTGCTCTCATACCTGGCTCGCTCGCTTGCTCTCATGTCTGGCTCGCTCGCTCTCATATCTGGCTCGCTCGCTTGCTCTCATGTCTGGCTCGCTCGCTCTCATATCTGGCTCGCTCGATTGCTCTCATGTCTGGCTCACTTGCTCTCATACCTGGCTCGCTCGCTTGCTCTCATGTTTGGCTCACTCGCTCTCATATCTGGCTCGCTCGCTCTCATATCTGGCTCGCTCGCTTGCTCTCTTGTCTGACTCGCTCTCTTATCTGGCTCGCTCGCTCGCATATTTGGCTTGCTCGCTTGCTCTCATCTGGCTCGCTCGCTTGCTCTCATATCTGGCTCGCTCGCTTGCTCTCTTGTCTGGCTCGCTCTCTTATCTCGCTCGCTCTCATATCTGGCTCGCTCGCTTGCTCTCATATCTGGCTCGCTCGCTTGCTCTCTTATCTGGCTCGCTCGCTTGCATATCTGGCTCGCTCGCTTGCTCTCTTGTCTGGCTCACTCTCTTATCTGGCTCGCTCGCTTCGCATATCTGGCTCCCTCGCTCTCATATCTGGCTCGCTCGCTTGCTCTCATATCTGGCTCGCTTGCTCTCTTGTCTGGCTCGCTCTCTTATCTCGCTCGCTCTCATATCTGGCTCACTCGCTTGCTCTCATATCTGGCTCGCTCGCTTACTCTCATATCTGGCTCGCTCACTTGCTCTCTTGTCTGGCTCGCTCTCTTATCTGACTTGCTCGCATATTTGGCTCGCTCGATCTCATATCTTGCTCGCTCGCTTGCTCTCATGTCTGGCTCACTCGCTCTCATATCTGGCTCGCTCGCTTGCTCTCATGTCTGGCTCGCTCGCTCTCATATCTTGCTCGCTCGCTTGCTCTCATGTCTGGCTCGCTCGCTCTCATGTCTGGCTCCCTCGCTCTCATATCTGGCTCGCTCGCTTGCTCTTTTGTCTTGTTCGCTCTCTTATCTGGCTCGCTCTCATATCTGGCTCGCTCGCTTGCTCTCATATCTGGCTCGCTCGCTTGCTCTCATATCTGGCTCGCTCACTTGCTCTCATGTCTGGCTCGCTCGCTCTCATATCTTGCTCGCTCGCTTGCTCTCATGTCTGTCTCGCTCGCTCTCATATCTGGCTCGCTCGCTTGCTCTCATGTCAGGCTCGCTCGCTCTCATATCTGGCTCGCTCGCTTGCTCTCATGTCTGGCTCGCTCGCTCTCATATCTGGCTCGCTCGCTTGCTCTCTTGTCTGGTTCGCTCTCTTATCTGGCTCGCTCGCTTGCATATCTGGCTCGCTCGCTCTCATATCTGGCTCGCTCGCTTGCTCTCATGTCTGGCTTGCTCGCTCTCATATCTGGCTCGCTCGCTTGCTCTCTTGTCTGGATCGCTCTCTTATTTGGCTCGCTCTCATATCTTGCTCGCTCGCTTGCTCTCATGTCTGGCTCGTTCTCATATCTGGCTCGCTCGCTTGCTCTCATGTCTGGCTCGCTCGCTCTCATATCTGGCTCGCTCGCTTGCTCTCATGTCTGGCTCGCTCTCATATCTGGCTCGCTCGCTTGCTCTCATGTCTGGCTCACTCGCTCTCATATCTGGCTCGCTCGCTTGCTCTCATGTCTGGCTCGCTCGCTCTCATATCTGGCTCGCTCGATTGCTCTCATGTCTGGCTCACTTGCTCTCATACCTGGCTCGCTCGCTTGCTCTCATGTTTGGCTCGCTCGCTCTCATATTTGGCTCGCTTGCTTGCTCTCTTGTCTGACTCGCTCTCTTATCTGGCTCGCTCGCTCGCATATCTGGCTTGCTCGCTTGCTCTCATCTGGCTCGCTCGCTTGCTCTCATATCTGGCTCGCTCGCTTGCTCTCTTGTCTGGCTCGCTCTCTTATCTCGCTCGCTCTCATATCTGGCTCGCTCGCTTGCTCTCATATCTGGCTCGCTCGCTTGCTCTCTTATCTGGTTCGCTCTCTTATCTGGCTCGCTCGCTTGCATATCTGGCTCGCTCGCTTGCTCTCTTGTCTGGCTCACTCTCTTATCTGGCTCGCTCGCTCGCATATCTGGCTCCCTCGCTCTCATATCTGGCTCGCTCGCTTGCTCTCATATCTGGCTCGCTTGCTCTCTTGTCTGGCTCGCTCTCTTATCTGGCTCGCTCGCTCGCATATCTGGCTTGCTCGCTTGCTCTCATCTGGCTCGCTCGCTTGCTCTCATATCTGGCTCGCTCGCTTGCTCTCTTGTCTGGCTCGCTCTCTTATCTGGCTCGCTCTCATATCTGGCTCGCTCGCTTGCTCTCATATCTGGCTCGCTCGCTTGCTCTCTTATCTGGTTCGCTCTCTTATCTGGCTCGCTCGCTTGCATATCTGGCTCGCTCGCTTGCTCTCTTGTCTGGCTCACTCTCTTATCTGGCTCGCTCGCTCGCATATCTGGCTCCCTCGCTCTCATATCTGGCTCGCTCGCTTGCTCTCATATCTGGCTCGCTTGCTCTCTTGTCTGGCTCGCTCTCTTATCTCGCTCGCTCTCATATCTGGCTCGCTCGCTTGCTCTCATATCTGGCTCGCTCACTTGCTCTCTTGTCTGGCTCGCTCTCTTATCTGACTTGCTCGCATATCTGGCTCGCTCGATCTCATATCTTGCTCACTCGCTTGCTCTCATGTCTGGCTCACTCGCTCTCATATTTGGCTCGCTCGCTTGCTCTCATGTCTGGCTCGCTCGCTCTCATATTTTGCTCGCTCGCTTGCTCTCATGTCTGGCTCGCTCGCTCTCATGTCTGGCTCCCTCGCTCTCATATCTGGCTCGCTCGCTTGCTCTCTTGTCTTGTTTGCTCTCTTATCTGGCTCGCTCTCATATCTGGCTCGCTCGCTTGCTCTCATATCTGGCTCGCTCGCTTGCTCTCATATCTGGCTCGCTCACTTGCTCTCTTGTCTGGCTCGCTCTCTTATCTGGCTCGCTCGCTCGCATATCTGGCTTGCTCGCTTGCTCTCATCTGGCTCGCTCGCTTGCTCTCATATCTGGCTCGCTCGCTTGCTCTCTTGTCTGGCTCGCTCTCTTATCTCGCTCGCTCTCATATCTGGCTCGCTCGCTAGCTCTCATATCTGGCTCGCTCGTTTGCTCTCATATCTGGCTCGCTCACTTGCTCTCTAGTCTGGCTCGCTCTCTTATCTGGCTCGCTCTCATATCTGGCTCGCTCTCATGTCTGGCTCGCTCTCATATCTGGCTCGCTCGCTTGCTGTCATATCTGGCTCGCTCACTTGCTCTCTTGTCTGGCTCGCTCTCTTATCTGACTTGCTCGCATATCTGGCTCGCTCGATCACATATCTTGCTCGCTCGCTAGCTCTCATGTCTGGCTCACTCGCTCTCATATCTTGCTCGCTTGCTCTCATGTCTGGCTCGCTCGCTCTCATATCTTGCTCGCTCGCTTGCTCTCTTGTCTGGATCGCTCTCATATCTGGCTCGCTCGCTTGCTCTCTTGTCTGGCTCACCCTCTTATCTGGCTCGCTCGCTCGCATATCTGGCTCGCTCGCTTGCTCTCATCTGGCTCGCTCGCTTGCTCTCATATCTTGCTTGCTCGCTTGCTCTCATGTCTGGCTCACTCGCTCTCATATCTGGCTCGCTTGCTCTCATGTCTGGCTCGCTCGCTCTCATATCTTGCTCGCTCGCTTGCTCTCCTGTCTGGCTCGCTCGCTTTCATATCTGGCTCGCTCGCTTGCTCTCATGTCTGGCTCGCTCGCTCTCATATCTGGCTCGCTCGCTAGCTCTCATGTCTGGCTCGCTCGCTCTCATATCTTGCTCGCTCGCTTGCTCTCATGTCTGGCTCGCTCGCTCTCATATCTGGCTCGCTCGCTTTATCTCATGTCTGGCTCGCTCGCTCTCATATCTTGCTCGCTGGCATGCTCTCTTGTCTGGTTCGCTCTCTTATCTGGCTCGCTCTCATATCTTGCTTGCAAGCTTGCTCTCATGTCTGGCTCGCTCTCATGTCTGGCTCGCTCGCTCTCATATCTGGCTCGCTCGCTTGCTCTCTTGTCTGGTTCGCTCTCTTATCTGGCTCGCTTGCTCTCATATCTGGCTCGCTCGCTTGCTCTCATATCTGGCTCGCTCGCTTGCTCGCTTGTCTGGCTCGCTCTCTTATCTCGCTCGCTCTCATATCTGGCTCGCTCGCTAGCTCTCATATCTGGCTCGCTCGTTTGCTCTCATATCTGGCTCGCTCACTTGCTCTCTTGTCTGGCTCGCTCTCTTATCTGGCTAGCTCTCATATCTGGCTCGCTCTCATGTCTGGCTCGCTCTCATATTTGGCTCGCTCGCTTGCTCTCATGTCTGGCTCGCTCTCTTATCTGACTTGATCGCATATCTGGCTCGCTCGATCTCATATCTTGCTCGCTCGCTTGCTCTCATGTCTGGCTCACTCGCACTCATATCTGGCTCGCTTGCTCTTATGTCTGGCTCGCTCGCTCTCATATCTGGCTCGCTCGCTTGCTCTCATGTCTGTCTCGCTCGCTCTCATATCTGGCTCGCTCGCTTGCTCTCAAGTCTGGCTCGCTAACTCTCATATCTGGCTCGCTCGCTTGCTCTCATGTCTGGCTCCCTCGCTTTCATATCTGGCTCGCTCGCTTGCTCTCATGTCTGTCTCGCTCGCTCTCATATCTGGCTCGCTCGCTTCCTCTCATGTCTGGCTCGCTCGCTCTCATATCTGGCTCGCTCGCTTGCTCTCATGTCTGGCTCGCTCGCTCTCATATCTGGCTCGCTCGCTTGCTCTCTTGTCTGATTCGCTCTCTTATCTGGCTCGCTTGCTCTCATATCTGGCTCGCTCGCTTGCTCTTATATCTGGCTCGCTCGCTTCCTCTCATATCTGGCTCGCTCACTTGCTCTCTTGTCTGTCTCGCTCTCTTATCTGACTTGCTCGCATATCTGGCTCGCTCGATCTCATATCTTGCTCGCTCGCTTGCTCTCATGTCTGGCTCACTCGCTCTCATATCTGGCTCGCTTGCTCTCATGTCTGGTTCGCTCGCTCTCATTTCTTGCTCGCTCGCTTGCTCTCATGTCTGGCTCGCTCGCTCTCATATCTGGCTCGCTCGCTTGCTCTCATGTGTGGCTCGCTCACTCTCATATCTTGCTCGCTCGCTTGCTCTCATGTCTGGCTCGATCGCTCTCATATCTGGCTCGCTCGCTTGCTCTCATGTCTGGCTCGCTTGCTCTCATATATGGCTCGCTCGCTTGCTCTCATGTCTGGCTCGCTTGCTCTCACACCTGGCTAGCTCGCTTGCTCTCATGTCTGGCTCGCTCGCTCTCATATCTGGCTCGCTCGCTCGCATATCTGGCTCGCTCACTTGCTCTCTTGTCTGGCTCACTCTCTTATCTGGCTCGCTCGCTCGCATATCTGCCTCCCTCGCTCTCATATCTGGCTCGCTCGCTTGCTCTCATATCTGGCTCGCTCACTTGCTCTCTTGTCTGGCTCGCTCTCTTATCTGGCTCGCTCGCATAACTGGCTCGCTCGATCTCATATCTTTCTCGCTGGCTTGCACTCATGTCTGGCTCGCTCGCTCTCATATCTGGCTCGCTCGCTTGCTCTCATGTCTGGCTCGCTCGCTCTCATATCTTGCTCGCTCGCTTGCTCTCACGTATGGCTCGCTCTCTTATCTCGCTCGCTCTCATATCTGGCTCGCTCGCTTGCACTCATATGTGGCTCGCTCACTTGCTCTCTTGTCTGGCTCGCTCTCTTATCTGACTTGCTCGCATATCTGGCTCGCTCGATCTCATATCTTGCTCGCTCGCTTGCTCTCATGTCTGGCTCAATCGCTCTCATATCTGGCTCGCTCGCTTGCTCTCATGTCTGGCTCGCTCGCTCTCATATCTTGCTCGCTCGCTTGCTCTCATGTCTGGCTCGCTCGCTCTCATGTTTGGCTCCCTCGCTCTCATATCTGGCTCGCTCGCTTGCTCTCTTGTCTTGTTCGCTCTCTTATCTGGCTCGCTCTCATATCTTGCTCGCTCGCTTGCTCTCATGTCTGGCTGGCTCTCATATCTGGCTCGCTTGCTTGCTCTCATGTCTGGCTCACTCGCTCTCATATCTGGCTCGCCCGCTTGCTCTCATGTCTGGCTCGCTCTCATATCAGGCTCGCTCGCTTGCTCTCATGTCTGGCTCGCTTGCTCTCATATCTGGCTCGCTCGCTTGCTCTCATATCTGGCTCGCTCGCTTGCTCTCTTGTCTGGTTCGCTCTCTTATCTGGCTCGCTCGTTTGCATATCTGGCTCGCTCGCTTGCTCTCTTGTCTGGCTCACTCTCTTATCTGGCTCGCTCGCTCGCATATCTGGCTCCCTCGCTCTCATATCTGGCTCGCTTGCTCTCTTGTCTGGCTCGCTCTCTTATCTCGCTCGCTCTCATATCTGGCTCGCTCGCTTGCTCTCATATCTGGCTCGCTCACTTGCTCTCTTGTCTGGCTCGCTCTCTTATCTGACTTGCTCGCATATCTGGCTCGCTCGATCTCATATCTTGCTCGCTCGCTTGCTCTCATGTCTGGCTCACTCGCTCTCATATCTGGCTCGCTCGCTTGCTCTCATGTCTGGCTCGCTCGCTCTCATATCTTGCTCGCTCGCTTGCTCTCATGTCTGGCTCGCTCGCTCTCATGTCTGGCTCCCTCGCTCTCATATCTGGCTCGCTCGCTTGCTCTCTTGTCTTGTTCGCTCTCTTATCTGGCTCGCTCTCATATCTTGCTCGCTCGCTTGCTCTCATGTCTGGCTCGCTCTCATATCTGGCTCGCTTGCTTGCTCTCATATCTCGCTCGCTCGCTTGCTCTCATGTCTGGCTCGCTCTCATATCTGGCTCGCTCGCTTGCTCTCATGTCTGGCTCGCTCGCTCTCATATCTTGCTCGCTCGCTTGCTCTGATGTCTGTCTCGCTCGCTTTCATATCTGGCTCGCTCGCTTGCTCTCATGTCTGGCTCGCTCTCATATCTGGCTCGCTCGCTTGCTCTCATGTCTGGCTCGCTCGCTCTCATATCTGGCTCGCTCGCTTGCACTCATATCTGGCTCGCTCGCTTGCTCTCTTGTCTGGCTCGCTCTCTTATCTCGCTCGATCTCATATCTTGCTCGCTCGCTTGCTCTCATGTCTGGTTCGCTCGATCTCATATCTTTCTCGCTGGCTTGCTATCATGTCTGTCTCACTTGCTCTCATATCTGGCTCGCTCGCTTGCTCTCATGTCTGGCTCGCTCGCTCTCATATCTTGCTCGCTCGCTTGCTCTCATGTCTGTCTCGCTCGCTCTCATATCTGGCTCGCTCGCTTGCTCTCATGTCTGGCTCGCTCGCTCTCATATCTGGCTCGCTCGCTTGCTCTCTTATCTGGCTCGCTCTCATATCTTGCTCGCTCGCTTGCTCTCATGTCTGGCTCGTTCTCATATCTGGCTCGCTCGCTTGCTCTCATATCTGGCTCGCTTGCTTGCTCTCATGTCTGGCTCACTCGCTCTCATATCTGGCTCGCTCGCTTGCTCTCATGTCTGGCTCGCTCGCTCTCATATCTGGCTCGCTCGCTTGCTCTCTTGTCTGGCTCGCTCTCTTATCTCGCTCGCTCTCATATCTGGCTCGCTCGCTTGCTCTCATTTTTGGCTCGCTCGCTTGCTCTCATATCTGGCTCGCTCACTTGCTCTCTTGTCTGGCTCGCTCTCTTATCTGGCTCGCTCGCATAACTGGCTCGCTCGATCTCATATCTTTCTCGCTGGCTTGCACTCATGTCTGGCTCACTCGCTCTCATATCTGGCTCGCTCGCTTGCTCTCATGTCTGGCTCGCTCGCTCTCATATCTTGCTCGCTCGCTTGATCTCATGTCTGGCTCGCTCTCTTATCTCGCTCGCTCTCATATCTGGCTCGCTCGCTTGCTCTCATATGTGGCTCGCTCACTTGCTCTCTTGTCTGGCTCGCTCTCTTATCTGACTTGCTGGCATATCTGGCTCGCTCGATCTCATATCTTGCTCGCTCGCTTGCTCTCATGTCTGGTTCGCTCGATCTCATATCTTTCTCGCTGGCATGCTCTCATGTCTGGCTCACTCGCTCTCATATCTGGCTCGCTCGCTTGCTCTCATGTCTGGCTCGCTCGCTCTCATATCTTGCTCGCTCGCTTGCTCTCATGTCTGTCTCGCTCGCTCTCATATCTGGCTCGCTTGCTCTCATGTCTGGCTCGCTCGCTCTCATATCTGGCTCGCTCGCTTGCTCTCATGTCTGGCTCGCTCGCTCTCATATCTGGCTCGCTCGCTTGCTCTCTTGTCTGGTTTGCTCTCTTATCTGGCTCGCTCGCTTGCATATCTGGCTCGCTCGCTCTCATATCTGGCTCGCTCGCTTGCTCTCATGTCTGGCTTGCTCGCTCTCATATCTGGCTCGCTCGCTTGCTCTCTTGTCTGGATCGCTCTCTTATCTGGCTCGCTCTCATATCTTGCTCGCTCGCTTGCTCTCATGTCTGGCTCGCTCTCATATCTGGCTCGCTCGCTTGCTCTCATGTCTGGCTCGCTCGCTCTCATATCTGGCTCGCTCGCTTGCTCTCATGTCTGGCTCGCTCTCATATCTGGCTCGCTCGCTTGCTCTCATGTCTGGCTCGCTCGCTCTCATATCTGGCTCGCTCGCTTGCTCTCATGTCTGTCTCGCTCGCTCTCATATCTGGCTCGCTCGCTTGCTCTCATGTCTGGCTCGCTCTCATATCTGGCTCGCTCGCTTGCTCTCTTATCTGGTTCGCTCTCTTATCTGGCTCGCTTGCTCTCATATCTGGCTCGCTCGCTTGCTCTCATATCTTGCTCGCTCGCTTGCTGTCTTGTCTGGCTCGCTCTCTTATCTCGCTCGCTCTCATATCTGGCTCGATCTCTTGCTCTCATATCTGGCTCGCTCACTTGCTCTCATATCTGGCTCGCTCACTTGCTCTCTTGTCTGGCTCGCTCTCTTATCTCGCTCGCTCTCATATGTGGCTCGCTCACTTGCTCTCTTGTCTGGCTCGCTCTCTTATCTGACTTGCTCGCATATCTGGCTCGCTCGATCTCATATCTTGCTCGCTCGCTTGCTCTCATGTCTGGCTCACTCGCTCTCTTATCTGGCTCGCTCGCTTGCTCTCATGTCTGGCTCGCTTGCTCTCATATCTTGCTCGCTCGCTTGCTCTCATGTCTGGCTCGCTCGCTCTCATGTTTGGCTCCCTCGCTCTCATATCTGGCTCGCTCGCTTGCTCTCTTGTCTTGTTCGCTCTCTTATCTGGCTCGCTCTCATATCTTGCTCGCTCGCTTGCTCTCATGTCTGGCTCGCTCTCATATCTGGCTCGCTTGCTTGCTCTCATGTCTGGCTCACTCGCTCTCATATCTGGCTCGCTCGCTTGCTCTCATGTCTGGCTCGCTCTCATATCTGGCTCGCTCGCTTGCTCTCATGTCTGGCTCGCTTGCTCTCATATCTGGCTCGCTCGCTTGCTCTCATATCTGGCTCGCTCGTTTGTATATCTGGCTCGCTCGCTTGCTCTCTTGTCTGGCTCACTCTCTTATCTGGCTCGCTCGCTCGCATATCTGGCTCCCTCGCTCTCATATCTGGCTCGCTTGCTCTCTTGTCTGGCTCGCTCTCTTATCTCCCTCGCTCTCATATCTCGCTCGCTCGCTTGCTCTCATGTCTGGCTCGCTCTCATATCTGGCTCGCTCGCTTGCTCTCATGTCTGGCTCGCTCGCTCTCATATCTGGCTCGCTCGCTTGCACTCATATCTGGCTCGCTCGCTTGCTCTCTTGTCTGGCTCGCTCTCTTATCTCGCTCGATCTCATATCTTGCTCGCTCGCTTGCTCTCATGTCTGGTTCGCTCGATCTCATATCTTTCTCGCTGGCTTGCTATCATGTCTGTCTCACTTGCTCTCATATCTGGCTCGCTCGCTTGCTCTCATGTCTGGCTCGCTCGCTCTCATATCTTGCTCGCTCGCTTGCTCTCATGTCTGTCTCGCTCGCTCTCATATCTGGCTCGCTCGCTTGCTCTCATGTCTGGCTCGCTCGCTCTCATATCTGGCTCGCTCGCTTGCTCTCTTATCTGGCTCGCTCTCATATCTTGCTCGCTCGCTTGCTCTCATGTCTGGCTCGTTCTCATATCTGGCTCGCTCGCTTGCTCTCATATCTGGCTCGCTTGCTTGCTCTCATGTCTGGCTCACTCGCTCTCATATCTGGCTCGCTCGCTTGCTCTCATGTCTGGCTCGCTCGCTCTCATATCTGGCTCGCTCGCTTGCTCTCTTGTCTGGCTCGCTCTCTTATCTCGCTCGCTCTCATATCTGGCTCGCTCGCTTGCTCTCATTTTTGGCTCGCTCGCTTGCTCTCATATCTGGCTCGCTCACTTGCTCTCTTGTCTGGCTCGCTCTCTTATCTGGCTCGCTCGCATAACTGGCTCGCTCGATCTCATATCTTTCTCGCTGGCTTGCACTCATGTCTGGCTCACTCGCTCTCATATCTGGCTCGCTCGCTTGCTCTCATGTCTGGCTCGCTCGCTCTCATATCTTGCTCGCTCGCTTGATCTCATGTCTGGCTCGCTCTCTTATCTCGCTCGCTCTCATATCTGGCTCGCTCGCTTGCTCTCATATGTGGCTCGCTCACTTGCTCTCTTGTCTGGCTCGCTCTCTTATCTGACTTGCTGGCATATCTGGCTCGCTCGATCTCATATCTTGCTCGCTCGCTTGCTCTCATGTCTGGTTCGCTCGATCTCATATCTTTCTCGCTGGCATGCTCTCATGTCTGGCTCACTCGCTCTCATATCTGGCTCGCTCGCTTGCTCTCATGTCTGGCTCGCTCGCTCTCATATCTTGCTCGCTCGCTTGCTCTCATGTCTGTCTCGCTCGCTCTCATATCTGGCTCGCTTGCTCTCATGTCTGGCTCGCTCGCTCTCATATCTGGCTCGCTCGCTTGCTCTCATGTCTGGCTCGCTCGCTCTCATATCTGGCTCGCTCGCTTGCTCTCTTGTCTGGTTTGCTCTCTTATCTGGCTCGCTCGCTTGCATATCTGGCTCGCTCGCTCTCATATCTGGCTCGCTCGCTTGCTCTCATGTCTGGCTTGCTCGCTCTCATATCTGGCTCGCTCGCTTGCTCTCTTGTCTGGATCGCTCTCTTATCTGGCTCGCTCTCATATCTTGCTCGCTCGCTTGCTCTCATGTCTGGCTCGCTCTCATATCTGGCTCGCTCGCTTGCTCTCATGTCTGGCTCGCTCGCTCTCATATCTGGCTCGCTCGCTTGCTCTCATGTCTGGCTCGCTCTCATATCTGGCTCGCTCGCTTGCTCTCATGTCTGGCTCGCTCGCTCTCATATCTGGCTCGCTCGCTTGCTCTCATGTCTGTCTCGCTCGCTCTCATATCTGGCTCGCTCGCTTGCTCTCATGTCTGGCTCGCTCTCATATCTGGCTCGCTCGCTTGCTCTCTTATCTGGTTCGCTCTCTTATCTGGCTCGCTTGCTCTCATATCTGGCTCGCTCGCTTGCTCTCATATCTTGCTCGCTCGCTTGCTGTCTTGTCTGGCTCGCTCTCTTATCTCGCTCGCTCTCATATCTGGCTCGATCTCTTGCTCTCATATCTGGCTCGCTCACTTGCTCTCATATCTGGCTCGCTCACTTGCTCTCTTGTCTGGCTCGCTCTCTTATCTCGCTCGCTCTCATATGTGGCTCGCTCACTTGCTCTCTTGTCTGGCTCGCTCTCTTATCTGACTTGCTCGCATATCTGGCTCGCTCGATCTCATATCTTGCTCGCTCGCTTGCTCTCATGTCTGGCTCACTCGCTCTCTTATCTGGCTCGCTCGCTTGCTCTCATGTCTGGCTCGCTTGCTCTCATATCTTGCTCGCTCGCTTGCTCTCATGTCTGGCTCGCTCGCTCTCATGTTTGGCTCCCTCGCTCTCATATCTGGCTCGCTCGCTTGCTCTCTTGTCTTGTTCGCTCTCTTATCTGGCTCGCTCTCATATCTTGCTCGCTCGCTTGCTCTCATGTCTGGCTCGCTCTCATATCTGGCTCGCTTGCTTGCTCTCATGTCTGGCTCACTCGCTCTCATATCTGGCTCGCTCGCTTGCTCTCATGTCTGGCTCGCTCTCATATCTGGCTCGCTCGCTTGCTCTCATGTCTGGCTCGCTTGCTCTCATATCTGGCTCGCTCGCTTGCTCTCATATCTGGCTCGCTCGTTTGTATATCTGGCTCGCTCGCTTGCTCTCTTGTCTGGCTCACTCTCTTATCTGGCTCGCTCGCTCGCATATCTGGCTCCCTCGCTCTCATATCTGGCTCGCTTGCTCTCTTGTCTGGCTCGCTCTCTTATCTCGCTCGCTCTCATATCTGGCTCGCTCGCTTGCTCTCATATCTGGCTCGCTCACTTGCTCTCTTGTCTGGCTCGCTCTCTTATCTGACTTGCTCGCATATCTGGCTCGCTCGATCTCATATCTTGCTCGCTCGCTTGCTCTCATGTCTGGCTCACTCGCTCTCATATCTGGCTCGCTCGCTTGCTCTCATGTCTGGCTCGCTCGCTCTCATATCTTGCTCGCTCGCTTGCTCTCATGTCTGGCTCGCTCGCTCTCATGTCTGGCTCCCTCGCTCTCATATCTGGCTCGCTCGCTTGATCTCTTGTCTTGTTCGCTCTCTTATCTGGCTCGCTCTCATATCTTGCTCGCTCGCTTGCTCTCATGTCTGGCTCGCTCTCATATCTGGCTCGCTTGCTTGCTCTCATGTCTGGCTCACTCGCTCTCATATCTGGCTCGCTCGCTTGCTCTCATGTCTGGCTCGCTCTCATATCTGGCTCGCTCGCTTGCTCTCATGTCTGGCTCGCTTGCTCTCTTATCTGGCTCGCTCGCTTGCTCTCATGTCTGGCTCGCTTGCTCTCACACCTGGCTCGCTCGCTTGCTCTCATGTCTGGCTCGCTCTCATATCTGGCTCGCTCGCTTGCTCTCATGTCTGGCTCGCTCGCTCTCATATCTTGCTCGCTCGCTTGCTCTTATGTCTGTCTCGCTCGCTCTCATATCTGGCTCGCTCGCTTGCTCTCATGTCTGGCTCGCTCTCATATCTGGCTCGCTCGCTTGCTCTCATGTCTGGCTCGCTCGCTCTCATATCTGGCTCGCTCGCTTGCTCTCATATCTGGCTCGCTCGCTTGCTCTCTTGTCTGGCTCGCTCTCTTATCTCGCTCGCTCTCATATCTGGCTCGCTCGCTTGCTCTCATATCTGGCTCGCTCACTTGCTCTCTTGTCTGGCTCGCTCTCTTATCTGACTTGCTCGCATATCTGGCTCGCTCGATCTCATATCTTGCTCGCTCGCTTGCTCTCATGTCTGGTTCGCTCGATCTCATATCTTTCTCGCTGGCTTGCTATCATGTCTGGCTCACTCGCTCTCATATCTGGCTCGCTCGCTTGCTCTCATGTCTGTCTCGCTCGCTCTCATATCTGGCTCGCTCGCTTGCTCTCATGTCTGGCTCGCTCGCTCTCATATCTGGCTCGCTCGCTTGCTCTCATGTCTGGCTCGCTCGCTCTCATATCTGGCTCGCTCGCTTGCTCTCTTGTCTGGTTCGCTCTCTTATCTGGCTCGCTCGCTTGCATATCTGGCTCGCTCGCTCTCATATCTGGCTCGCTCGCTTGCTCTCATGTCTGTCTCGCTCGCTCTCATATCTGGCTCGCTCGCTTGCTCTCATGTCTGGCTCGCTCGCTCTCATATCTGGCTCGCTCGCTTGCTCTCATGTCTGGCTCGCTCGCTCTCATATCTGGCTCGCTCGCTTGCTCTCTTGTCTTGTTCGCTCTCTTATCTGGCTAGCTCTCATATCTGGCTCGCTCTCATGTCTGGCTCGCTCTCATATTTGGCTCGCTCGCTTGCTCTCATGTCTGGCTCGCTCTCTTATCTGACTTGATCGCATATCTGGCTCGCTCGATCTCATATCTTGCTCGCTCGCTTGCTCTCATGTCTGGCTCACTCGCACTCATATCTGGCTCGCTTGCTCTTATGTCTGGCTCGCTCGCTCTCATATCTGGCTCGCTCGCTTGCTCTCATGTCTGTCTCGCTCGCTCTCATATCTGGCTCGCTCGCTTGCTCTCAAGTCTGGCTCGCTAACTCTCATATCTGGCTCGCTCGCTTGCTCTCATGTCTGGCTCCCTCGCTTTCATATCTGGCTCGCTCGCTTGCTCTCATGTCTGTCTCGCTCGCTCTCATATCTGGCTCGCTCGCTTCCTCTCATGTCTGGCTCGCTCGCTCTCATATCTGGCTCGCTCGCTTGCTCTCATGTCTGGCTCGCTCGCTCTCATATCTGGCTCGCTCGCTTGCTCTCTTGTCTGATTCGCTCTCTTATCTGGCTCGCTTGCTCTCATATCTGGCTCGCTCGCTTGCTCTTATATCTGGCTCGCTCGCTTCCTCTCATATCTGGCTCGCTCACTTGCTCTCTTGTCTGTCTCGCTCTCTTATCTGACTTGCTCGCATATCTGGCTCGCTCGATCTCATATCTTGCTCGCTCGCTTGCTCTCATGTCTGGCTCACTCGCTCTCATATCTGGCTCGCTTGCTCTCATGTCTGGTTCGCTCGCTCTCATTTCTTGCTCGCTCGCTTGCTCTCATGTCTGGCTCGCTCGCTCTCATATCTGGCTCGCTCGCTTGCTCTCATGTGTGGCTCGCTCACTCTCATATCTTGCTCGCTCGCTTGCTCTCATGTCTGGCTCGATCGCTCTCATATCTGGCTCGCTCGCTTGCTCTCATGTCTGGCTCGCTTGCTCTCATATATGGCTCGCTCGCTTGCTCTCATGTCTGGCTCGCTTGCTCTCACACCTGGCTAGCTCGCTTGCTCTCATGTCTGGCTCGCTCGCTCTCATATCTGGCTCGCTCGCTCGCATATCTGGCTCGCTCACTTGCTCTCTTGTCTGGCTCACTCTCTTATCTGGCTCTCTCGCTCGCATATCTGCCTCCCTCGCTCTCATATCTGGCTCGCTCGCTTGCTCTCATATCTGGCTCGCTCGCTTGCTCTCTTGTCTGGCTCGCTCTCTTATCTCGCTCGCTCTCATATCTGGCTCGCTCGCTTGCTCTCATTTTTGGCTCGCTCGCTTGCTCTCATATCTGGCTCGCTCACTTGCTCTCTTGTCTGGCTCGCTCTCTTATCTGGCTCGCTCGCATAACTGGCTCGCTCGATCTCATATCTTTCTCGCTGGCTTGCACTCATGTCTGGCTCGCTCGCTCTCATATCTGGCTCGCTCGCTTGCTCTCATGTCTGGCTCGCTCGCTCTCATATCTTGCTCGCTCGCTTGCTCTCACGTATGGCTCGCTCTCTTATCTCGCTCGCTCTCATATCTGGCTCGCTCGCTTGCACTCATATGTGGCTCGCTCACTTGCTCTCTTGTCTGGCTCGCTCTCTTATCTGACTTGCTCGCATATCTGGCTCGCTCGATCTCATATCTTGCTCGCTCGCTTGCTCTCATGTCTGGCTCAATCGCTCTCATATCTGGCTCGCTCGCTTGCTCTCATGTCTGGCTCGCTCGCTCTCATATCTTGCTCGCTCGCTTGCTCTCATGTCTGGCTCGCTCGCTCTCATGTTTGGCTCCCTCGCTCTCATATCTGGCTCGCTCGCTTGCTCTCTTGTCTTGTTCGCTCTCTTATCTGGCTCGCTCTCATATCTTGCTCGCTCGCTTGCTCTCATGTCTGGCTGGCTCTCATATCTGGCTCGCTTGCTTGCTCTCATGTCTGGCTCACTCGCTCTCATATCTGGCTCGCTCGCTTGCTCTCATGTCTGGCTCGCTCTCATATCAGGCTCGCTCGCTTGCTCTCATGTCTGGCTCGCTTGCTCTCATATCTGGCTCGCTCGCTTGCTCTCATATCTGGCTCGCCTCGCTTGCTCTCTTGTCTGGTTCGCTCTCTTATCTGGCTCGCTCGTTTGCATATCTGGCTCGCTCGCTTGCTCTCTTGTCTGGCTCACTCTCTTATCTGGCTCGCTCGCCTCGCATATCTGGCTCCCCTCGCTCTCATATCTGGCTCGCTTGCTCTCTTGTCTGGCTCGCTCTCTTATCTCGCTCGCTCTCATATCTGGCTCGCTCGCTTGCTCTCATATCTGGCGCTCGCACTCACTTGCTCTCTTGTCTGGCTCGCTCTCTTATCTGACTTGCTCGCATATCTGGCTCGCTCGATCTCATATCTTGCTCGCTCGCTTGCTCTCATGTCTGGCTCACTCGCTCTCATATCTGGCTCGCTCGCTTGCTCTCATGTCTGGCTCGCTCGCTCTCATATCTTGCTCGCTCGCTTGCTCTCATGTCTGGCTCGCTCGCTCTCATGTCTGGCTCCCTCGCTCTCATATCTGGCTCGCTCGCTTGCTCTCTTGTCTTGTTCGCTCTCTTATCTGGCTCGCTCTCATATCTTGCTCGCTCGCTTGCTCTCATGTCTGGCTCGCTCTCATATCTGGCTCGCTCGCTTGCTCTCATGTCTGGCTCGCTCTCATATCTGGCTCGCTCGCTTGCTCTCATGTCTGGCTCGCTCGCTCTCATTTCTGGCTCGCTCGCTTGCTCTCATGTCTGGCTCGCTCTCATATCTGGCTCGCTTGCTTGCTCTCATATCTCGCTCGCTCGCTTGCTCTCATGTCTGGCTCGCTCTCATATCTGGCTCGCTCGCTTGCTCTCATGTCTGGCTCGCTCGCTCTCATATCTTGCTCGCTCGCTTGCTCTGATGTCTGTCTCGCTCGCTTTCATATCTGGCTCGCTCGCTTGCTCTCATGTCTGGCTCGCTCTCATATCTGGCTCGCTCGCTTGCTCTCATGTCTGGCTCGCTCGCTCTCATATCTGGCTCGCTCGCTTGCACTCATATCTGGCTCGCTCGCTTGCTCTCTTGTCTGGCTCGCTCTCTTATCTCGCTCGATCTCATATCTTGCTCGCTCGCTTGCTCTCATGTCTGGTTCGCTCGATCTCATATCTTTCTCGCTGGCTTGCTATCATGTCTGTCTCACTTGCTCTCATATCTGGCTCGCTCGCTTGCTCTCATGTCTGGCTCGCTCGCTCTCATATCTTGCTCGCTCGCTTGCTCTCATGTCTGTCTCGCTCGCTCTCATATCTGGCTCGCTCGCTTGCTCTCATGTCTGGCTCGCTCGCTCTCATATCTGGCTCGCTCGCTTGCTCTCTTATCTGGCTCGCTCTCATATCTTGCTCGCTCGCTTGCTCTCATGTCTGGCTCGTTCTCATATCTGGCTCGCTCGCTTGCTCTCATATCTGGCTCGCTTGCTTGCTCTCATGTCTGGCTCACTCGCTCTCATATCTGGCTCGCTCGCTTGCTCTCATGTCTGGCTCGCTCGCTCTCATATCTGGCTCGCTCGCTTGCTCTCTTGTCTGGCTCGCTCTCTTATCTCGCTCGCTCTCATATCTGGCTCGCTCGCTTGCTCTCATTTTTGGCTCGCTCGCTTGCTCTCATATCTGGCTCGCTCACTTGCTCTCTTGTCTGGCTCGCTCTCTTATCTGGCTCGCTCGCATAACTGGCTCGCTCGATCTCATATCTTTCTCGCTGGCTTGCACTCATGTCTGGCTCACTCGCTCTCATATCTGGCTCGCTCGCTTGCTCTCATGTCTGGCTCGCTCGCTCTCATATCTTGCTCGCTCGCTTGATCTCATGTCTGGCTCGCTCTCTTATCTCGCTCGCTCTCATATCTGGCTCGCTCGCTTGCTCTCATATGTGGCTCGCTCACTTGCTCTCTTGTCTGGCTCGCTCTCTTATCTGACTTGCTCGCATATCTGGCTCGCTCGATCTCATATCTTGCTCGCTCGCTTGCTCTCATGTCTGGCTCACTCGCTCTCTTATCTGGCTCGCTCGCTTGCTCTCATGTCTGGCTCGCTTGCTCTCATATCTTGCTCGCTCGCTTGCTCTCATGTCTGGCTCGCTCGCTCTCATGTTTGGCTCCCTCGCTCTCATATCTGGCTCGCTCGCTTGCTCTCTTGTCTTGTTCGCTCTCTTATCTGGCTCGCTCTCATATCTTGCTCGCTCGCTTGCTCTCATGTCTGGCTCGCTCTCATATCTGGCTTGCTTGCTTGCTCTCATGTCTGGCTCACTCGCTCTCATATCTGGCTCGCTCGCTTGCTCTCATGTCTGGCTCGCTCTCATATCTGGCTCGCTCGCTTGCTCTCATGTCTGGCTCGCTTGCTCTCATATCTGGCTCGCTCGCTTGCTCTCATATCTGGCTCGCTCGTTTGTATATCTGGCTCGCTCGCTTGCTCTCTTGTCTGGCTCACTCTCTTATCTGGCTCGCTCGCTCGCATATCTGGCTCCCTCGCTCTCATATCTGGCTTGCTTGCTCTCTTGTCTGGCTCGCTCTCTTATCTCGCTCGCTCTCATATCTGGCTCGCTCGCTTGCTCTCATATCTGGCTCGCTCACTTGCTCTCTTGTCTGGCTCGCTCTCTTATCTGACTTGCTCGCATATCTGGCTCGCTCGATCTCATATCTTGCTCGCTCGCTTGCTCTCATGTCTGGCTCACTCGCTCTCATATCTGGCTCGCTCGCTTGCTCTCATGTCTGGCTCGCTCGCTCTCATATCTTGCTCGCTCGCTTGCTCTCATGTCTGGCTCGCTCGCTCTCATGTCTGGCTCCCTCGCTCTCATATCTGGCTCGCTCGCTTGATCTCTTGTCTTGTTCGCTCTCTTATCTGGCTCGCTCTCATATCTTGCTCGCTCGCTTGCTCTCATGTCTGGCTCGCTCTCATATCTGGCTCGCTTGCTTGCTCTCATGTCTGGCTCACTCGCTCTCATATCTGGCTCGCTCGCTTGCTCTCATGTCTGGCTCGCTCTCATATCTGGCTCGCTCGCTTGCTCTCATGTCTGGCTCGCTTGCTCTCTTATCTGGCTCGCTCGCTTGCTCTCATGTCTGGCTCGCTTGCTCTCACACCTGGCTCGCTCGCTTGCTCTCATGTCTGGCTCGCTCTCATATCTGGCTCGCTCGCTTGCTCTCATGTCTGGCTCGCTCGCTCTCATATCTTGCTCGCTCGCTTGCTCTTATGTCTGTCTCGCTCGCTCTCATATCTGGCTCGCTCGCTTGCTCTCATGTCTGGCTCGCTCTCATATCTGGCTCGCTCGCTTGCTCTCATGTCTGGCTCGCTCGCTCTCATATCTGGCTCGCTCGCTTGCTCTCATATCTGGCTCGCTCGCTTGCTCTCTTGTCTGGCTCGCTCTCTTATCTCGCTCGCTCTCATATCTGGCTCGCTCGCTTGCTCTCATATCTGGCTCGCTCACTTGCTCTCTTGTCTGGCTCGCTCTCTTATCTGACTTGCTCGCATATCTGGCTCGCTCGATCTCATATCTTGCTCGCTCGCTTGCTCTCATGTCTGGTTCGCTCGATCTCATATCTTTCTCGCTGGCTTGCTATCATGTCTGGCTCACTCGCTCTCATATCTGGCTCGCTCGCTTGCTCTCATGTCTGTCTCGCTCGCTCTCATATCTGGCTCGCTCGCTTGCTCTCATGTCTGGCTCGCTCGCTCTCATATCTGGCTCGCTCGCTTGCTCTCATGTCTGGCTCGCTCGCTCTCATATCTGGCTCGCTCGCTTGCTCTCTTGTCTGGTTCGCTCTCTTATCTGGCTCGCTCGCTTGCATATCTGGCTCGCTCGCTCTCATATCTGGCTCGCTCGCTTGCTCTCATGTCTGGCTTGCTCGCTCTCATATCTGGCTCGCTCGCTTGCTCTCTTGTCTGGATCGCTCTCTTATTTGGCTCGCTCTCATATCTTGCTCGCTCGCTTGCTCTCATGTCTGGCTCGCTCTCATATCTGGCTCGCTCGCTTGCTCTCATGTCTGGCTCGCTCTCATATCTGGCTCGCTTGCTTGCTCTCATGTCTGGCTCACTCGCTCTCATATCTGGCTCGCTCGCTTGCTCTCATGTCTGGCTCGCTTGCTCTCATATCTGGCTCGCTCGCTTGCTCTCATGTCTGGCTCGCTCGCTCTCATATCTGGCTCGCTCGATGGCTCTCATTTCTGGCTCACTTGCTCTCATACCTGGCTCACCTCGCTTGCTCTCATGTCTGGCTCGCTCGCTCTCATATCTTGCTCGCATCGCTTGCTCTTATGTCTGTCTCGCTCGCTCTCATATCTGGGCTCGCTCGCTTGCTCTCATGTCTGGGCTCGCTCTCATATCTGGCTCGCTCGCTTGCTCTCATGTCTGGCTCGCTCGCTCCTCATATCTGGCTCGCTCGCTTGCTCTCATATCTGGCTCGCTCGCTTGCTCTCTTGTCTGGCTCGCTCTCTTATCTCGCTCGCTCTCATATCTGGCTCGCTCGCTTGCTCTCATATCTGGCTCGCTCACTTGCTCTCTTGTCTGGCTCGCTCTCTTATCTGACTTGCTCGCATATCTGGCTCGCTCGATCTCATATCTTGCTCGCTCGCTTGCTCTCATGTCTGGTTCGCTCGATCTCATATCTTTCTCGCTGGCTTGCTATCATGTCTGCTCACTCGCTCTCATATCTGGCTCGCTCGCTTGCTCTCATGTCTGTCTCGCTCGCTCTCATATCTGGCTCGCTCGCTTGCTCTCATGTCTGGCTCGCTCGCTCTCATATCTGGCTCGCTCGCTTGCTCTCATGTCTGGCTCGCTCGCTCTCATATCTGGCTCGCTCGCTTGCTCTCTTGTCTGGTTCGCTCTCTTATCTGGCTCGCTCGCTTGCATATCTGGCTCGCTCGCTCTCATATCTGGCTCGCTCGCTTGCTCTCATGTCTGGCTTGCTCGCTCTCATATCTGGCTCGCTCGCTTGCTCTCTTGTCTGGATCGCTCTCTTATTTGGCTCGCTCCTCATATCTTGCTCGCTCGCTTGCTCTCATGTCTGGCTCGCTCTCATATCTGGCTCGCATCGCTTGCTCTCATGTCTGGCTCGCTCTCATATCTGGCTCGCTTGCTTGCTCTCATGTCTGGCTCACTCGCTCTCATATCTGGCTTGCTCGCTTGCTCTCATGTCTGGCTCGCTTGCTCTCATATCTGGCTCGCTCGCTTGCTCTCATGTCTGGCTCGCTCGCTCTCATATCTGGCTCGCTCGATGGCTCTCATTTCTGGCTCACTTGCTCTCATACCTGGCTCACTCACTTGCTCTCATGTCTGGCTCGCTCGCTCTCATATCTGGCTCGCTCGCTCGCATATCTGGCTCACTCGCTTGCTCTCTTGTCTGTCTGGCTCACTCTCTTATCTGGCTTGCTCGCTCGCATATCTGGCTCGCTCGCTTGCTCTCTTGTCTGGCTCGCTCTCTTATCTGGCTCGCTCGCATATCTGGCTCGCTCGCTTGCTCTCATCTGGCTCGCTCGCTTGCTCTCATATCTGGCTCGCTCGCTTGCTCTCTTGTCTGGCTCGCTCTCTTATCTCGCTCGCTCTCATATCTGGCTCGCTCGCTTGCTCTCATATCTGGCTCGCTCGTTTGCTCTCATATCTGGCTCGCTCACTTGCTCTCTTGTCTGGCTCGCTCTCTTATCTGGCTCGCTCTCATATCTGGCTCGCTCTCATGTCTGGCTCGCTCTCATATTTGGCTTGCTCGCTTGCTCTCATGTCTGGCTCGCTCGCTCTCATATCTGGCTCGCTCGCTTGCTCTCATGTCTGGCTCGCTCGCTCTCATATCTGGCTCGCTCGATTGCTCTCATGTCTGGCTCGCTTGCTCTCATACCTGCCTTGCTCGCTTGCTCTCATGTCTGGCTCGCTCGCTCTCATATCTGGCTCGCTCGCTCGCATATCTGGCTCGCTCGCTTGCTCTCTTGTCTGGCTCACTCTCTTATCTGGCTTGCTCGCTCGCATATCTGGCTCGCTTGCTTGCTCTCTTGTCTGGCTCGCTCTCTTATCTGGCTCGCTCGCTCGCATATCTGGCTTGCTCGCTTGCTCTCATGTCTGGCTCGCTCGCTCTCATATCTGGCTCGCTCGCTTGCTCTCTTGTCTGGTTCGCTCTCTTATCTGGCTCGCTCGCTTGCATATCTGGCTCGCTCGCTCTCATATCTGGCTCGCTCGCTTGCTCTCATGTCTGGCTTGCTCGCTCTCATATCTGGCTCGCTCGCTTGCTCTCTTGTCTGGATCGCTCTCTTATTTGGCTCGCTCTCATATCTTGCTCGCTCGCTTGCTCTCATGTCTGGCTCGCTCTCATATCTGGCTCGCTCGCTTGCTCTCATGTCTGGCTCGCTCTCATATCTGGCTCGCTTGCTTGCTCTCATGTCTGGCTCACTCGCTCTCATATCTGGCTCGCTCGCTTGCTCTCATGTCTGGCTCGCTTGCTCTCATATCTGGCTCGCTCGCTTGCTCTCATGTCTGGCTCGCTCGCTCTCATATCTGGCTCGCTCGATGGCTCTCATTTCTGGCTCACTTGCTCTCATACCTGGCTCACTCACTTGCTCTCATGTCTGGCTCGCTCGCTCTCATATCTGGCTCGCTCGCTCGCATATCTGGCTCACTCGCTTGCTCTCTTGTCTGGCTCACTCTCTTATCTGGCTTGCTCGCTCGCATATCTGGCTCGCTCGCTTGCTCTCTTGTCTGGCTCGCTCTCTTATCTGGCTCGCTCGCATATCTGGCTCGCTCGCTTGCTCTCATCTGGCTCGCTCGCTTGCTCTCATATCTGGCTCGCTCGCTTGCTCTCTTGTCTGGCTCGCTCTCTTATCTCGCTCGCTCTCATATCTGGCTCGCTCGCTTGCTCTCATATCTGGCTCGCTCACTTGCTCTCTTGTCTGGCTCGCTCTCTTATCTGACTTGCTCGCATATCTGGCTCGCTCGATCTCATATTTTGCTCGCTCGCTTGCTCTCATGTCTGGTTCGCTCGATCTCATATCTTTCTTGCTGGCTTGCTATCATGTCTGGCTCACTCGCTCTCATATCTGGCTCGCTCGCTTGCTCTCATGTCTGGCTCGATCGCTCTCATATCTTGCTCGCTCGCTTGCTCTCATGTCTGTCTCGCTCGCTCTCATATCTGGCTCGCTCGCTTGCTCTCATGTCTGGCTCGCTCGCTCTCATATCTGGCTCGCTCGCTTGCTCTCATGTCTGGCTCGCTCGCTCTCATATCTGGCTCGCTCGCTTGCTCTCTTGTCTGGTTCGCTCTCTTATCTGGCTCGCTCGCTTGCATATCTGGCTCGCTCGCTCTCATATCTGGCTCGCTCGCTTGCTCTCATGTCTGGCTTGCTCGCTCTCATATCTGGCTCGCTCGCTTGCTCTCTTGTCTGGATCGCTCTCTTATTTGGCTCGCTCTCATATCTTGCTCGCTCGCTTGCTCTCATGTCTGGCTCGCTCTCATATCTGGCTCGCTCGCTTGCTCTCATGTCTGGCTCGCTCTCATATCTGGCTCGCTTGCTTGCTCTCATGTCTGGCTCACTCGCTCTCATATCTGGCTCGCTCGCTTGCTCTCATGTCTGGCTCGCTTGCTCTCATATCTGGCTCGCTCGCTTGCTCTCATGTCTGGCTCGCTCGCTCTCATATCTGGCTCGCTCGATGGCTCTCATTTCTGGCTCACTTGCTCTCATACCTGGCTCACTCACTTGCTCTCATGTCTGGCTCGCTCGCTCTCATATCTGGCTCGCTCGCTCGCATATCTGGCTCACTCGCTTGCTCTCTTGTCTGGCTCACTCTCTTATCTGGCTTGCTCGCTCGCATATCTGGCTCGCTCGCTTGCTCTCTTGTCTGGCTCGCTCTCTTATCTGGCTCGCTCGCATATCTGGCTCGCTCGCTTGCTCTCATCTGGCTCGCTCGCTTGCTCTCATATCTGGCTCGCTCGCTTGCTCTCTTGTCTGGCTCGCTCTCTTATCTCGCTCGCTCTCATATCTGGCTCGCTCGCTTGCTCTCATATCTGGCTCGCTCGTTTGCTCTCATATCTGGCTCGCTCACTTGCTCTCTTGTCTGGCTCGCTCTCTTATCTGGCTCGCTCTCATATCTGGCTCGCTCTCATGTCTGGCTCGCTCTCATATTTGGCTTGCTCGCTTGCTCTCATGTCTGGCTCGCTCGCTCTCATATCTGGCTCGCTCGCTTGCTCTCATGTCTGGCTCGCTCGCTCTCATATCTGGCTCGCTCGATTGCTCTCATGTCTGGCTCGCTTGCTCTCATACCTGCCTTGCTCGCTTGCTCTCATGTCTGGCTCGCTCGCTCTCATATCTGGCTCGCTCGCTCGCATATCTGGCTCGCTCGCTTGCTCTCTTGTCTGGCTCACTCTCTTATCTGGCTTGCTCGCTCGCATATCTGGCTCGCTTGCTTGCTCTCTTGTCTGGCTCGCTCACTTATCTGGCTCGCTCGCTCGCATATCTGGCTTGCTCGCTTGCTCTCATCTGGCTCGCTCGCTTGCTCTCATATCTGGCTCGCTCGCTTGCTCTCTTGTCTGGCTCGCTCTCTTATTTCGCTCGCTCTCATATCTGGCTCGCTCGCTAGCTCTCATATCTGGCTCGCTCGTTTGCTCTCATATCTGGCTCGCTCACTTGCTCTCTTGTCTGGCTCGCTCTCTTATCTGGCTCGCTCTCATATCTGGCTCGCTCTCATGTCTGGCTCGCTCTCATATTTGGCTCGCTCGCTTGCTCTCATGTCTGGCTCACTCGCTCTCATATCTGGCTCGCTCGCTTGCTCTAATGTCTGGCTCGCTTGCTCTCATATCTGGCTCGCTCGCTTGCTCTCATATCTGGCTCTCTCGTTTGCATATCTGGCTCGCTCGCTTGCTCTCTTGTCTGGCTCACTCTCTTATCTGGCTCGCTCGCTCGCATATCTGGCTCCCTCGCTCTCATATCTGGCTCGCTTGCTCTCTTGTCTGGCTCGCTCTCTTATCTCGCTCGCTCTCATATCTGGCTCGCTCGCTTGCTCTCATGTCTGGCTCGCTCGCTCTCATATCTGGCTCGCTCGCTTGCTCTCATGTCTGGCTCGCTCGCTCTCATATCTGGCTCGCTCGCTTGCTCTCTTGTCTGGTTCGCTCTCTTATCTGGCTCGCTCGCTTGCATATCTGGCTCGCTCGCTCTCATATCTGGCTCGCTCGCTTGCTCTCATGTCTGGCTTGCTCGCTCTCATATCTGGCTCGCTCGCTTGCTCTCTTGTCTGGATCGCTCTCTTATTTGGCTCGCTCTCATATCTTGCTCGCTCGCTTGCTCTCATGTCTGGCTCGCTCTCATATCTGGCTCGCTCGCTTGCTCTCATGTCTGGCTCGCTCTCATATCTGGCTCGCTTGCTTGCTCTCATGTCTGGCTCACTCGCTCTCATATCTGGCTCGCTCGCTTGCTCTCATGTCTGGCTCGCTTGCTCTCATATCTGGCTCGCTCGCTTGCTCTCATGTCTGGCTCGCTCGCTCTCATATCTGGCTCGCTCGATGGCTCTCATTTCTGGCTCACTTGCTCTCATACCTGGCTCACTCACTTGCTCTCATGTCTGGCTCGCTCGCTCTCATATCTGGCTCGCTCGCTCGCATATCTGGCTCACTCGCTTGCTCTCTTGTCTGGCTCACTCTCTTATCTGGCTTGCTCGCTCGCATATCTGGCTCGCTCGCTTGCTCTCTTGTCTGGCTCGCTCTCTTATCTGGCTCGCTCGCATATCTGGCTCGCTCGCTTGCTCTCATCTGGCTCGCTCGCTTGCTCTCATATCTGGCTCGCTCGCTTGCTCTCTTGTCTGGCTCGCTCTCTTATCTCGCTCGCTCTCATATCTGGCTCGCTCGCTTGCTCTCATATCTGGCTCGCTCGTTTGCTCTCATATCTGGCTCGCTCACTTGCTCTCTTGTCTGGCTCGCTCTCTTATCTGGCTCGCTCTCATATCTGGCTCGCTCTCATGTCTGGCTCGCTCTCATATTTGGCTTGCTCGCTTGCTCTCATGTCTGGCTCGCTCGCTCTCATATCTGGCTCGCTCGCTTGCTCTCATGTCTGGCTCGCTCGCTCTCATATCTGGCTCGCTCGATTGCTCTCATGTCTGGCTCGCTTGCTCTCATACCTGCCTTGCTCGCTTGCTCTCATGTCTGGCTCGCTCGCTCTCATATCTGGCTCGCTCGCTCGCATATCTGGCTCGCTCGCTTGCTCTCTTGTCTGGCTCACTCTCTTATCTGGCTTGCTCGCTCGCATATCTGGCTCGCTTGCTTGCTCTCTTGTCTGGCTCGCTCACTTATCTGGCTCGCTCGCTCGCATATCTGGCTTGCTCGCTTGCTCTCATCTGGCTCGCTCGCTTGCTCTCATATCTGGCTCGCTCGCTTGCTCTCTTGTCTGGCTCGCTCTCTTATTTCGCTCGCTCTCATATCTGGCTCGCTCGCTAGCTCTCATATCTGGCTCGCTCGTTTGCTCTCATATCTGGCTCGCTCACTTGCTCTCTTGTCTGGCTCGCTCTCTTATCTGGCTCGCTCTCATATCTGGCTCGCTCTCATGTCTGGCTCGCTCTCATATTTGGCTCGCTCGCTTGCTCTCATGTCTGGCTCACTCGCTCTCATATCTGGCTCGCTCGCTTGCTCTAATGTCTGGCTCGCTTGCTCTCATATCTGGCTCGCTCGCTTGCTCTCATATCTGGCTCTCTCGTTTGCATATCTGGCTCGCTCGCTTGCTCTCTTGTCTGGCTCACTCTCTTATCTGGCTCGCTCGCTCGCATATCTGGCTCCCTCGCTCTCATATCTGGCTCGCTTGCTCTCTTGTCTGGCTCGCTCTCTTATCTCGCTCGCTCTCATATCTGGCTCGCTCGCTTGCTCTCATATCTGGCTCGCTCACTTGCTCTCTTGTCTGGCTCGCTCTCTTATCTGACTTGCTCGCATATCTGGCTCGCTCGATCTCATATCTTGCTCGCTCGCTTGCTCTCATGTCTGGCTCACTCGCTCTCATATCTGGCTCGCTCGCTTGCTCTCATGTCTGGCTCGCTCGCTCTCATATCTTGCTCGCTCGCTTGCTCTCATGTCTGGCTCGCTCGCTCTCATGTCTGGCTCCCTCGCTCTCATATCTGGCTCGCTCGCTTGATCTCTTGTCTTGTTCGCTCTCTTATCTGGCTCGCTCTCATATCTTGCTCGCTCGCTTGCTCTCATGTCTGGCTCGCTCTCATATCTGGCTCGCTTGCTTGCTCTCATGTCTGGCTCACTCGCTCTCATATCTGGCTCGCTCGCTTGCTCTCATGTCTGGCTCGCTCTCATATTTGGCTCGCTCGCTTGCTCTCATGTCTGGCTCGCTTGCTCTCATATCTGGCTCGCTCGCTTGCTCTCATGTCTGGCTCGCTTGCTCTCACACCTGGCTCGCTCGCTTGCTCTCATGTTTGGCTCGCTCTCATATCTGGCTCGCTCGCTTGCTCTCATGTCTGGCTCGCTCGCTCTCATATCTTGCTCGCTCGCTTGCTCTTTTGTCTGTCTCGCTCGCTCTCATATCTGGCTCGCTCGCTTGCTCTCATGTCTGGCTCGCTCTCATATCTGGCTCGTTCGCTTGCTCTCATGTCTGGCTCGCTAGCTCTCATATCTGGCTCGCTCGCTTGCTCTCATATCTGGCTCGCTCGCTTGCTCTCTTGTCTGGCTCGCTCTCTTATCTCGCTCGCTCTCATATCTGGCTCGCTCGCTTGCTCTCATATCTGGCTCGCTCACTTGCTCTCTTGTCTGGCTCGCTCTCTTATCTGACTTGCTCGCATATCTGGCTCGCTCGATCTCATATCTTGCTCGCTCGCTTGCTCTCATGTCTGGTTCGCTCGATCTCATATCTTTCTCGCTGGCTTGCTATCATGTCTGGCTCACTCGCTCTCATATCTGGCTCGCTCGCTTGCTCTCATGTCTGGCTCGATCGCTCTCATATCTTGCTCGCTCGCTTGCTCTCATGTCTGTCTCGCTCGCTCTCATATCTGGCTCGCTCGCTTGCTCTCATGTCTGGCTCGCTCGCTCTCATATCTGGCTCGCTCGCTTGCTCTCATGTCTGGCTCGCTCGCTCTCATATCTGGCTCGCTCGCTTGCTCTCTTGTCTGGTTCGCTCTCTTATCTGGCTCGCTCGCTTGCATATCTGGCTCGCTCGCTCTCATATCTGGCTCGCTCGCTTGCTCTCATGTCTGGCTTGCTCGCTCTCATATCTGGCTCGCTCGCTTGCTCTCTTGTCTGGATCGCTCTCTTATCTGGCTCGCTCTCATATCTTGCTCGCTCGCTTGCTCTCATGTCTGGCTCGCTCTCATATCTGGCTCGCTCGCTTGCTCTCATGTCTGGCTCGCTCTCATATCTGGCTCGCTTGCTTGCTCTCATGTCTGGCTCACTCGCTCTCATATCTGGCTCGCTCGCTTGCTCTCATGTCTGGCTCGCTTGCTCTCATATCTGGCTCGCTCGCTTGCTCTCATGTCTGGCTCGCTCGCTCTCATATCTGGCTCGCTCGATGGCTCTCATTTCTGGCTCACTTGCTCTCATACCTGGCTCACTCACTTGCTCTCATGTCTGGCTCGCTCGCTCTCATATCTGGCTCGCTCGCTCGCATATCTGGCTCACTCGCTTGCTCTCTTGTCTGGCTCACTCTCTTATCTGGCTTGCTCGCTCGCATATCTGGCTCGCTCGCTTGCTCTCTTGTCTGGCTCGCTCTCTTATCTGGCTTGCTCGCATATCTGGCTCGCTCGCTTGCTCTCATCTGGCTCGCTCGCTTGCTCTCATATCTGGCTCGCTCGCTTGCTCTCTTGTCTGGCTCGCTCTCTTATCTCGCTCGCTCTCATATCTGGCTCGCTCGCTTGCTCTCATATCTGGCTCGCTCGTTTGCTCTCATATCTGGCTCGCTCACTTGCTCTCTTGTCTGGCTCGCTCTCTTATCTGGCTCGCTCTCATATCTGGCTCGCTCTCATGTCTGGCTCGCTCTCATATTTGGCTTGCTCGCTTGCTCTCATGTCTGGCTCGCTCGCTCTCATATCTGGCTCGCTCGCTTGCTCTCATGTCTGGCTCGCTCGCTCTCATATCTGGCTCGCTCGATTGCTCTCATGTCTGGCTCGCTTGCTCTCATACCTGCCTTGCTCGCTTGCTCTCATGTCTGGCTCGCTCGCTCTCATATCTGGCTCGCTCGCTCGCATATCTGGCTCGCTCGCTTGCTCTCTTGTCTGGCTCACTCTCTTATCTGGCTTGCTCGCTCGCATATCTGGCTCGCTTGCTTGCTCTCTTGTCTGGCTCGCTCTCTTATCTGGCTCGCTCGCTCGCATATCTGGCTTGCTCGCTTGCTCTCATCTGGCTCGCTCGCTTGCTCTCATATCTGGCTCGCTCGCTTGCT
This sequence comes from Hyla sarda, assembly GCF_029499605.1. Classification (NCBI taxonomy): domain Eukaryota; kingdom Metazoa; phylum Chordata; class Amphibia; order Anura; family Hylidae; genus Hyla; species Hyla sarda. The sequence goes on along the minus strand of NW_026608535.1, from coordinate 12,391 downwards.
CTCTTGTCTGGCTCGCTCTCTTATCTCGCTCGCTCTCATATCTGGCTCGCTCGCTAGCTCTCATATCTGGCTCGCTCGTTTGCTCTCATATCTGGCTCGTTCACTTGCTCTCTTGTCTGGCTCGCTCTCTTATCTGGCTCGCTCTCATATCTGGCTCGCTCTCATGTCTGGCTCGCTCTCATATTTGGCTCGCTCGCTTGCTCTCATGTCTGGCTCACTCGCTCTCATATCTGGCTCGCTCGCTTGCTCTCATGTCTGGCTCGCTCGCTCTCATATCTGGCTCGCTCGCATAACTGGCTCGCTCGCTTGCTCTCATATCTGGCTCGCTCGCTTGCTCTCATATCTGGCTCGCTCGATTGCTCTCATGTCTGGCTCGCTCGCTCTCATGTCTGGCTCCCTCGCTCTCATATCTGGCTCGCTCGCTTGCTCTCTTGTCTTGTTCGCTCTCTTATCTGGCTCGATCTCATATCTGGCTCGCTCGCTTGCTCTCATATCTGGCTCGCTCGCTTGCTCTCATATCTGGCTCGCTCGCTTGCTCGCATGTCTGGCTCGCTCGCTCTCATATCTGGCTCGCTCACTTGCTCTCTTGTCTGGCTCGCTCTCTTATCTGACTTGCTCGCATATCTGGCTCGCTCGATCTCATATCTTGCTCGCTCGCTTGCTCTCATGTCTTGCTCACTCGCTCTCATATCTGGCTCGCTCGCTTGCTCTCATGTCTGGCTCGCTGGCTCTCATATCTTGCTCGCTCGCTTGCTCTCATGTCTGGCTCGCTCGCTCTCATGTATGGCTCCCTCGCTCTCATATCTGGCTCGCTCGCTTGCTCTCTTGTCTTGTTCGCTCTCTTATCTGGCTCGCTCTCATATCTGGCTCGCTCGCTTGCTCTCATATCTGGCTCGCTCGCTTGCTCTCATATCTGGCTCGCTCACTTGCTCTCTTGTCTGGCTCGCTCTCTTATCTGGCTCGTTCGCATAACTGGCTCGCTCGATCTCATATCTTTCTCGCTGGCTTGCTCTCATGTTTGGCTCACTTGCTCTCATATCTGGCTCGCTCGCTTGCTCTCATGTCTGGCTCGCTCGCTCTCATATCTTGCTTGCTCGCTTGCTCTCATGTCTGTCTCGCTCGCTCTCATATCTGCCTCGCTCGCTTGCTCTCATGTCTGGCTCGCTCTCATATCTGGCTCGCTCGCTTGCTCTCATGTCTGGCTCGCTCGCTCTCATATCTGCCTCGCTCGCTTGCTCTCATGTCTGGCTCGCTCTCATATCTGGCTCGCTCGCTTGCTCTCATGTCTGGCTCGCTCGCTCTCATATCTGGCTCGCTCGCTTGCTCTCATATCTGGCTCGCTCGCTTGCTCTCATATCTCATATCTTGCTCTCTTGTCTTGTTCGCTCTCTTATCTGGCTCGCTCTCATATCTGGGTCGCTCGCTTGCTCTCATATCTGGCTCGCTCGCTTGCTCTCTTGTCTGGCTCGCTCTCTTATCTGGCTCGTTCGCATAACTGGCTCGCTCGATCTCATACTTTTCTCGCTGGCTTGCTCTCATGTTTGGCTCACTTGCTCTCATATCTGGCTCGCTCGCTTGCTCTCATGTCTGGCTCGCTCGCTCTCATATCTTGCTTGCTCGCTTGCTCTCATGTCTGTCTCGCTCGCTCTCATATCTGCCTCGCTCGCTTGCTCTCATGTCTGGCTCGCTCTCATATCTGGCTCGCTCGCTTGCTCTCATGTCTGGCTCGCTCGCTCTCATATCTGGCTCGCTCGCTTGCTCTCATATCTGGCTCGCTCGCTTGCTCTCTTGTCTGGCTCGCTCTCTTATCTGGCTCGTTCGCATAACTGGCTCGCTCGATCTCATATCTTTCTCGCTGGCTTGCTCTCATGTTTGGCTCACTTGCTCTCATATCTGGCTCGCTCGCTTGCTCTCATGTCTGGCTCGCTCGCTCTCATATCTTGCTTGCTCGCTTGCTCTCATGTCTGTCTCGCTCGCTCTCATATCTGCCTCGCTCGCTTGCTCTCATGTCTGGCTCGCTCTCATATCTGGCTCGCTCGCTTGCTCTCATGTCTGGCTCGCTTGCTCTCATATCTGGCTCGCTCGCTTGCTCTCATATCTGGCTCGCTCGCTTGCTCTCATATCTCATATCTTGCTCTCTTGTCTTGTTCGCTCTCTTATCTGGCTCGCTCTCATATCTGGGTCGCTCGCTTGCTCTCATATCTGGCTCGCTCGCTTGCTCTCATATCTGGCTCGCTCACTTGCTCTCTTGTCTGGCTCGCTCTCTTATCTGGCTCGTTCGCATAACTGGCTCGCTCGATCTCATATCTTTCTCGCTGGCTTGCTCTCATGTTTGGCTCACTTGCTCTCATATCTGGCTCGCTCGCTTGCTCTCATGTCTGGCTCGCTCGCTCTCATATCTTGCTTGCTCGCTTGCTCTCATGTCTGTCTCGCTCGCTCTCATATCTGCCTCGCTCGCTTGCTCTCATGTCTGGCTCGCTCTCATATCTGGCTCGCTCGCTTGCTCTCATGTCTGGCTCGCTCGCTCTCATATCTGGCTCGCTCGCTTGCTCTCATATCTGGCTCGCTCGCTTGCTCTCATATCTGGCTCGCTCGCTTGCTCTCATATCTGGCTCGCTCTCTTGCTCTCTTGTCTGGCTCGCTCTCTTACCTCGCTCGCTCTCATATCTGGGTCGCTCGCTTGCTCTCATATCTGGCTCGCTCACTTGCTCTCTTGTCTGGCTCGCTCTCTTATCTGACTTGCTCGCATATCTGGTTCGCTCGATCTCATATCTTGCTCGCTCGCTTGCTCTCATGTCTGGTTCGCTCGATCTCAAATCTTTCTCGCTGGCTTGCCCTCATGTCTGGCTCACTCGCTCTCATATCTGGCTCGCTCGCTTGCTCTCATGTCTGGCTCGCTCGCTCTCATATCTTGCTCGCTCGCTTGCTCTCATGTCTGTCTCGCTCGCTCTCATATCTGGCTCGCTCGCTTGCTCTCATGTCTGGCTCGCTCGCTCTCATATCTGGCTCGCTCGCTTGCTCTCATGTCTGGCTCACTCGCTCTCATATCTGGCTCGCTCGCTTGCTCTCTTGTCTGGCTCGCTCTCTTATCTGGCTCGCTCTCATATCTGGCTCGCTCTCATGTCTGGCTCGCTCTCATATCTGGCTCGCTCGCTTGCTCTCATGTCTGGCTCGCTTGCTCTCATATCTGACTCGCTCGCTTGCTCTCATGTCTGGCTCGCTCGCTCTCATATCTGGCTCGCTCGATTGCTCTCATGTCTGGCTCACTTGCTCTCATACCTGGCTCGCTCGCTTGCTCTCATGTCTGGCTCGCTCGCTCTCATATCTGGCTCGCTCGCTTGCTCTCATGTCTGGCTCGCTCGCTCTCATATCTGGCTCGCTCGCTTGCTCTCATGTCAGGCTCACTTGCTCTCATACCTGGCTCGCTCGCTTGCTCTCATGTTTGGCTCGCTCGCTCTCATATCTGGCTCGCTCGCTCGCATATCTGGCTCGCTCGCTTGCTCTCTTGTCTGGCTCGCTCTCTTATCTCGCTCGCTCTCATATCTGGCTCGCTCGCTTGCTCTCATATCTGGCTCGCTCGCTTGCTCTCTTATCTGGTTCGCTCTCTTATCTGGCTCGCTCGCTTGCATATCTGGCTCGCTCGCTTGCTATCTTGTCTGGCTCACTCTCTTATCTGGCTCGCTCGCTCGCTCGCATATCTGGCTCCCTCGCTCTCATATCTGGCTCGCTCGCTTGCTCTCATATCTGGCTCGCTTGCTCTCTCGTCTGGCTCGCTCTCTTATCTCGCTCGCTCACATATCTGGCTCGCTCGCTTGCTCTCATATCTGGCTCGCTCACTTGCTCTCTTGTCTGGCTCGCTCTCTTATCTGACTTGCTCGCATATCTGGCTCGCTCGATCTCATATCTTGCTCGCTCGCTTGCTCTCATGTCTGGCTCACTCGCTCTCATATCTGGCTCGCTCGCTTGCTCTCATGTCTGGCTCGCTCGCTCTCATATCTTGCTCGCTCGCTTGCTCTCATGTCTGGCTCGCTCGCTCTCATGTCTGGCTCCCTCGCTCTCATATCTGGCTCGCTCGCTTGCTCTCTTGTCTTGTTCGCTCTCTTATCTGGCTCGCTCTCATATCTGGCTCGCTCGCTTGCTCTCATATCTGGCTCGCTCGCTTGCTCTCATATCTGGCTCGCTCACTTGCTCTCTTGTCTGGCTCGCTCTCTTATCTGGCTCGCTCGCATAACTGGCTCGCTCGATCTCATATCTTTCTCGCTGGCTTGCTCTCATGTTTGGCTCACTCGCTCTCATATCTGGCTCGCTCGCTTGCTCTCATGTCTGGCTAGCTCGCTCTCATATCTTGCTTGCTCGCTTGCTCTCATGTCTGTCTCGCTCGCTCTCATATCTGCTCGCTCGCTTGCTCTCATGTCTGGCTCGCTCTCATATCTGGCTCGCTCGCTTGCTCTCATGTCTGGCTCACTCGCTCTCATATCTGGCTCGCTTGCTCTCATGTCTGGCTCGCTCGCTCTCATATCTGGCTCGCTCGCTTGCTCTCATGTCTGGCTCACTCGCTCTCATATCTGGCTCGCTCGCTTGCTCTCATGTCTGGCTCGCTCTCATATCTGGCTTGCTCGCTTGCTCTCATATCTGGCTCGCTCGCTTGCTCTCTTGCCTGGCTCGCTCTCTTACCTCGCTCGCTCTCATATCTGGGTCGCTCGCTTGCTCTCATGTCTGGCTCGCTCGCTCTCATATCTGGCTCGCTCGCTTCCTCTCATGTCTGGCTCGCTCGCTCTCATATCTGGCTCGCTCGCTTGCTCTCATGTCTGGCTCGCTCGCTCTCATATCTGGCTCGCTCGCTTGCTCTCTTGTCTGGTTCGCTCTCTTATCTGGCTCGCTCGTTTGCATATCTGGCTCGCTCGCTCTCATATCTGGCTCGCTCGCTTGCTCTCATGTCTGGCTTGCTCGCTCTCATATCTGGCTCGCTCGCTTGCTCTCTTGTCTGGATCGCTCTCTTATCTGGCTCGCTCTCATATCTTTATCTCTCGCTTGCTCTCATGTCTGGCTCGTTCTCATATCTGGCTCGCTCGCTTGCTCTCATGTCTGGCTCGCTCGCTCTCATATCTGGCTCGCTCGCTTGCTCTCATGTCTGGCTCGCTCTCATATCTGGCTCGCTCGCTTGCTCTCATGTCTGGCTCACTCGCTCTCATATCTGGCTCGCTCGCTTTCTCTCATGTCTGGCTCGCTCGCTCTCATACCTGGCTCGCTCACTTGCTCTCATGTTTGGCTCGCTCGCTCTCATATCTGGCTCGCTCGCTCGCATATCTGGCTCGCTCGCTTGCTCTCTTGTCTGACTCGCTCTCTTATCTGGCTCGCTCGCTCGCATATCTGGCTTGCTCGCTTGCTCTCATCTGGCTCGCTCGCTTGCTCTCATATCTGGCTCGCTCGCTTGCTCTCTTGTCTGGCTCGCTCTCTTATCTCGCTCGCTCTCATATCTGGCTCGCTCGCTTGCTCTCATATCTGGCTCGCTCGCTTGCTCTCTTATCTGGTTCGCTCTCTTATCTGGCTCGCTCGCTTGCATATCTGGCTCGCTCGCTCTTGCTCTCTTGTCTGGCTCACTCTCTTATCTGGCTCGCTCGCTCGCATATCTGGCTCCCTCGCTCTCATATCTGGCTCGCTCGCTTGCTCTCATATCTGGCTCGCTTGCTCTCTTGTCTGGCTCGCTCTCTTATCTCGCTCGCTCTCATATCTGGCTCGCTCGCTTGCTCTCATATCTGGCTCGCTCACTTGCTCTCTTGTCTGGCTCGCTCTCTTATCTGACTTGCTCGCATATCTGGCTCGCTCGATCTCATATCTTGCTCGCTCGCTTGCTCTCATGTCTGGCTCACTCGCTCTCATATCTGGCTCGCTCGCTTGCTCTCATGTCTGGCTCGCTCGCTCTCATGTCTGGCTCCCTCGCTCTCATATCTGGCTCGCTCGCTTGCTCTCTTGTCTTGTTCGCTCTCTTATCTGGCTCGCTCTCATATCTGGCTCGCTTGCTTGCTCTCATATCTGGCTCGCTCGCTTGCTCTCATATCTGGCTCGCTCACTTGCTCTCTTGTCTGGCTCGCTCTCTTATCTGGCTCGCTCGCATAACTGGCTCGCTCGATCTCATATCTTTCTTGCTGGCTTGCTCTCATGTTTGGCTCACTCGCTCTCATATCTGGCTTGCTCGCTTGCTCTCATGTCTGGCTCGCTCGCTCTCATATCTTGCTTGCTCGCTTGCTCTCAAGTCTGTCTCGCTCGCTCTCATATCTGGCTCGCTCGCTTGCTCTCATGTCTGGCTCGCTCTCATATCTGGCTCGCTCGCTTGCTCTCATGTCTGGCTCGCTCGCTCTCATATCTGGCTCGCTAGCTTGCTCTCATATCTGGCTCGCTCGCTTGCTCTCTTGTCTGGCTCGCTCTCTTACCTCGCTCGCTCTCATATCTGGGTCGCTCGCTTGCTCTCATATCTGGCTCGCTCGCTTGCTCTCATATCTGGCTCGCTAACTTGCTCTCTTGTCTGGCTCGCTCTCTTATCTGACTTGCTCGCATATCTGGCTCGCTCGATCTCATATCTTGCTCGCTCTCGCTTGCTCTCATGTCTGGTTCGCTCGATCTCATATCTTTCTCGCTGGCTTGCCCTCATGTCTGCTGGCTCACTCGCTCTCATATCTGGCTCGCTCGCTTGCTCTCATGTCTGGCTCGCTCGCTCTCATATCTTGCTCGCTCGCTTGCTCTCATGTCTGTCTCGCTCGCTCTCATATCTGGCTCGCTCGCTTGCTCTCATGTCTGGCTCGCTCGCTCTCATATCTGGCTCGCTCGCTTGCTCTCATGTCTGGTTCGCTCTCTTATCTGGCTCGCTCGCTTGCATATCTGGCTCGCTCGCTCTCATATCTGGCTCGCTCGCTTGCTCACATGTCTGGCTTGCTCGCTCTCATATCTGGCTCGCTCGCTTGCTCACATGTCTGGCTTGCTCGCTCTCATATCTGTCTCGCTCGCTCGCTCTCATATCTGTCTCGCTCGCTTGCTCTCATGTCTGGCTCGCTCGCTCTCATATCTGGCTCGCTCGATTGCTCTCATGTCTGGCTCACTTGCTCTCATACCTGGCTCGCTCGCTTGCTCTCATGTTTGGCTCACTCGCTCTCATATCTGGCTTGCTCGCTCGCATATCTGGCTCGCTCGCTTGCTCTCTTGTCTGACTCGCTCTCTTATCTGGCTCGCTCGCTCGCATATTTGGCTTGCTCTCATCTGGCTCGCTCGCTTGCTCTCATATCTGGCTCGCTCGCTTGCTCTCATGTCTGTCTCGCTCGCTCTCATATCTGGCTCGCTCGCTTGCTCTCATGTCTGGCTCGCTCGCTCTCATATCTGGCTCGCTCGCTTGCTCTCTTGTCTGGTTCGCTCTCTTATCTGGCTCGCTCGCTTGCATATCTGGCTCGCTCGCTCTCATATCTGGCTCGCTCGCTTGCTCACATGTCTGGCTTGCTCGCTCTCATATCTGGCTCGCTCGCTTGCTCACATGTCTGGCTTGCTCGCTCTCATATCTGGCTCGCTCGCTTGCTCTCATGTCTGGCTCGCTCGCTCTCATATCTGGCTCGCTCGATTGCTCTCATGTCTGGCTCACTTGCTCTCATACCTGGCTCGCTCGCTTGCTCTCATGTTTGGCTCACTCGCTCTCATATCTGGCTCGCTCGCTCGCATATCTGGCTCGCTCGCTTGCTCTCTTGTCTGACTCGCTCTCTTATCTGGCTCGCTCGCTCGCATATTTGGCTTGCTCTTATCTGGCTCGCTCGCTTGCTCTCATATCTGGCTCGCTCGCTTGCTCTCTTGTCTGGCTCGCTCTCTTATCTCGCTAGCTCTCATATCTGGCTCGCTCGCTTGCTCTCATATCTGGCTCGCTCGCTTGCTCTCTTATCTGGTTCGCTCTCTTATCTGGCTCGCTCGCTTGCATATCTGGCTCGCTCTCTTGTCTGGCTCACTCTCTTATCTGGCTCGCTCGCTCGCATATCTGGCTCCCTCGCTCTCATATCTGGCTCGCTCGCTTGCTCTCATATCTGGCTCGCTTGCTCTCTTGTCTGGCTCGCTCTCTTATCTCGCTCGCTCTCATATCTGGCTCACTCGCTTGCTCTCATATCTGGCTCGCTCGCTTGCTCTCATGTCTGGCTCGCTCGCTCTCATATCTGGCTCGCTCGCTTGCTCTCATGTCTGGCTCACTCGCTCTCATATCTGGCTCGCTCGCTTGCTCTCTTGTCTGGCTCGCTCTCTTATCTGGCTCGCTCTCATATCTGGCTCGCTCTCATGTCTGGCTCGCTCTCATATCTGGCTCGCTCGCTTGCTCTCATGTCTGGCTCGCTTGCTCTCATATCTGACTCGCTCGCTTGCTCTCATGTCTGGCTCGCTCGCTCTCATATCTGGCTCGCTCGATTGCTCTCATGTCTGGCTCACTTGCTCTCATACCTGGCTCGCTCGCTTGCTCTCATGTCTGGCTCGCTCGCTCTCATATCTGGCTCGCTCGCTTGCTCTCATGTCTGGCTCGCTCGCTCTCATATCTGGCTCGCTCGATTGCTCTCATGTCTGGCTCACTTGCTCTCATACCCGGCTCGCTCGCTTGCTCTCATGCTCACTCGCTCTCATATCTGGCTCGCTCGCTCGCATATCTGGCTCGCTCGCTTGCTCTCTTGTCTGACTCGCTCTCTTATCTGGCTCGCTCGCTCGCATATTTGGCTTGCTCGCTTGCTCTCATCTGGCTCGCTCGCTTGCTCTCATATCTGGCTCGCTCGCTTGCTCTCTTGTCTGGCTCGCTCTCGTATCTCGCTCGCTCTCATATCTGGCTCGCTCGCTTGCTCTCATATCTGGCTCGCTCGCTTGCTCTCTTATCTGGTTCGCTCTCTTCTCTGGCTCGCTCGCTTGCATAGCTGTCTCGCTCGCTTGCTCTCTTGTCTGGCTCACTCTCTTATCTGGCTCTATCGCTCTCATATCTGGCTCGCTCGCTTGCTCTCATATCTGGCTCGCTTGCTCTCTTGTCTGGCTCGCTCTCTTATCTCGCTCGCTCTCATATCTGGCTCACTCGCTTGCTCTCATATCTGGCTCGCTCACTTGCTCTCTTGTCTGGCTCGCTCTCTTATCTGACTTGCTCGCATATTTGGCTCTCTCGATCTCATATCTTGCTCGCTCGCTTGCTCTCATGTCTGGCTCACTCGCTCTCATATCTGGCTCGCTCGCTTGCTCTCATGTCTGGCTCGCTCGCTCTCATATCTTGCTCGCTCGCTTGCTCTCATGTCTGGCTCGCTCGCTCTCATGTCTGGCTCCCTCGCTCTCATATCTGGCTCGCTCGCTTGCTCTCTTGTCTTGTTCGCTCTCTTATCTGGCTCGCTCTCATATCTGGCTCGCTCGCTTGCTCTCATATCTGGCTCGCTCGCTTGCTCTCATATCTGGCTCGCTCACTTGCTCTCATGTCTGGCTCGCTCGCTCTCATATCTTGCTCGCTCGCTTGCTCTCATGTCTGTCTCGCTCGCTCTCATATCTGGCTCGCTCGCTTGCTCTCATGTCTGGCTCGCTCGCTCTCATATCTGGCTCGCTCGCTTGCTCTCATGTCTGGCTCGCTCGCTCTCATATCTGGCTTTCTCGCTTGCTCTCTTGTCTGGTTCGCTCTCTTATCTGGCTCGCTCGCTTGCATATCTGGCTTGCTCGCTCTCATATCTGCCTCGCTCGCTTGCTCTCATGTCTGGCTTGCTCGCTCTCATATCTGGCTCGCTCGCTTGCTCTCTTGTCTGGATCACTCTCTTATCTGGCTCGCTCTCATATCTTGCTCGCTCGCTTGCTCTCATGTCTGGCTGGTTCTCATATCTGGCTCGCTCGCTTGCTCTCATGTCTGGCTCGCTCGCTCTCATATCTGGCTCGCTCGCTTGCTCTCATGTCTGGCTCGCTCTCATATCTGGCTCGCTCGCTTGCTCTCATGTCTGGCTCACTCGCTCTCATATCTGGCTCGCTCGCTTGCTCTCATGTCTGGCTCGCTCGCTCTCATATCTGGCTCGCTCGATTGCTCTCATGTCTGGCTCACTTGCTCTCATACCTGGCTCGCTCGCTTGCTCTCATGTTTGGCTCGCTCGCTCTCATATCTGGCTCGCTCGCTCGCATATCTGGCTCGCTCGCTTGCTCTCTTGTCTGACTCGCTCTCTTATCTGGCTCGCTCGCTCGCATATCTGGCTTGCTCGCTTGCTCTCATCTGGCTCGCTCGCTTGCTCTCATATCTGGCTCGCTCGCTTGCTCTCTTGTCTGGCTCGCTCTCTTATCTCGCTCGCTCTCATATCTGGCTCGCTCGCTTGCTCTCATATCTGGCTCGCTCGCTTGCTCTCTTATCTGGTTCGCTCTCTTATCTGGCTCGCTCGCTTGCATATCTGGCTCGCTCGCTTGCTCTCTTGTCTGGCTCACTCTCTTATCTGGCTCGCTCGCTCGCATATCTGGCTCCCTCGCTCTCATATCTGGCTCGCTCGCTTGCTCTCATATCTGGCTCGCTTGCTCTCTTGTCTGGCTCGCTCTCTTATCTCGCTCGCTCTCATATCTGGCTCGCTCGCTTGCTCTCATATCTGGCTCGCTCACTTGCTCTCTTGTCTGGCTCGCTCTCTTATCTGACTTGCTCGCATATCTGGCTCGCTCGATCTCATATCTTGCTCACTCGCTTGCTCTCATGTCTGGCTCACTCGCTCTCATATCTGGCTCGCTCGCTTGCTCTCATGTCTGGCTCGCTCGCTCTCATGTCTGGCTCCCTCGCTCTCATATCTGGCTCGCTCGCTTGCTCTCTTGTCTTGTTCGCTCTCTTATCTGGCTCGCTCTCATATCTGGCTCGCTCGCTTGCTCTCATATCTGGCTCGCTCACTTGCTCTCTTGTCTGGCTCGCTCTCTTATCTGGCTCGCTCGCTCGCATATCTGGCTTGCTCGCTTGCTCTCATCTGGCTCGCTCGCTTGCTCTCATATCTGGCTCGCTCGCTTGCTCTCTTGTCTGGCTCGCTCTCTTATCTCGCTCGCTCTCATATCTGGCTCGCTCGCTAGCTCTCATATCTGGCTCGCTCGTTTGCTCTCATATCTGGCTCGCTCACTTGCTCTCTTGTCTGGCTCGCTCTCTTATCTGGCTCGCTCTCATATCTGGCTCGCTCTCATGTCTGGCTCGCTCTCATATCTGGCTCGCTCGCTTGCTGTCATATCTGGCTCGCTCACTTGCTCTCTTGTCTGGCTCGCTCTCTTATCTGACTTGCTCGCATATCTGGCTCGCTCGATCTCATATCTTGCTCGCTCGCTTGCTCTCATGTCTGACTCACTCGCTCTCATATCTTGCTCACTTGCTCTCATGTCTGGCTCGCTCGCTCTCATATCTTGCTCGCTCGCTTGCTCTCTTGTCTGGATCGCTCTCATATCTGGCTCGCTCGCTTGCTCTCTTGTCTGGCTCACTCTCTTATCTGGCTCGCTCGCTCGCATATCTGGCTCGCTCGCTTGCTCTCATCTGGCTCGCTCGCTTGCTCTCATATCTTGCTTGCTCGCTTGCTCTCATGTCTGGCTCACTCGCTCTCATATCTGGCTCGCTTGCTCTCATGTCTGGCTCGCTCGCTCTCATATCTTGCTCGCTCGCTTGCTCTCATGTCTGGCTCGCTCGCTCTCATGTCTGGCTCCCTCGCTCTCATATCTGGCTCGCTCGCTTGCTCTCTTGTCTTGTTCGCTCTCATATCTGGCTCGCTCTCATATCTGGCTCGCTCGCTTGCTCTCATATCTGGCTCGCTCGCTTGCTCTCATATCTGGCTCGCTCACTTGCTCTCATGTCTGGCTCGCTCGCTCTCATATCTTGCTCGCTCGCTTGCTCTCATGTCTGTCTCGCTCGCTCTCATATCTGGCTCGCTCGCTTGCTCTCATGTCTGGCTCGCTCGCTCTCATATCTGGCTCGCTCGCTTGCTCTCATGTCTGGCTCGCTCGCTCTCATATCTGGCTTTCTCGCTTGCTCTCTTGTCTGGTTCGCTCTCTTATCTGGCTCGCTCGCTTGCATATCTGGCTTGCTCGCTCTCATATCTGCCTCGCTCGCTTGCTCTCATGTCTGGCTTGCTCGCTCTCATATCTGGCTCGCTCGCTTGCTCTCTTGTCTGGATCACTCTCTTATCTGGCTCGCTCTCATATCTTGCTCGCTCGCTTGCTCTCATGTCTGGCTGGTTCTCATATCTGGCTCGCTCGCTTGCTCTCATGTCTGGCTCGCTCGCTCTCATATCTGGCTCGCTCGCTTGCTCTCATGTCTGGCTCGCTCTCATATCTGGCTCGCTCGCTTGCTCTCATGTCTGGCTCACTCGCTCTCATATCTGGCTCGCTCGCTTGCTCTCATGTCTGGCTCGCTCGCTCTCATATCTGGCTCGCT
>NW_026608534.1:0-64532 GCF_029499605.1 Hyla sarda | reverse complement strand
TGGGTTGCTGCCCCCCTAGGAGTCCTCCTAGGGGGCCGGCCGGGGCCGCCCCAAGAGGCCTCCTGGGTCGCCGCCCCCCTAGAGTCCTCCTGTTCGCCGCCCCCCAAGAGGCCTCCTGGATCGCCGTCCCCCCAAGAGGCCTTCCTGGGTCGCCGCCCCCCCAAGAGTCCTCCTGGGTCTCCGCCGCCAAGACTCCTCCTGGCCGCCGCCCCCCAAGAATCCTCCTAGGCTGCCGCCCCCTAAGAGGACTCCTGGGTTGCCGCGCCAAGATGCCTCCTGGGTCGCCGCCCCCCAAGAGGCCTCCTGGGTCGCCGCCCCCCAAGAGTCCTCCTGGGTCTCCGCCGCCAAGAGTCCTCCTTGGCCGCCGCCCCCCAAGAATCCTCCTAGGCTGCCGCCCCCTAAGAGGACTCCTGGGTTGCCGCCCCCAAGAGGCCCTCCTGGGTCGCCGCCCCCCCTAGAGTCCTCCTGGTTCGCCGCCCCCCAAGAGGCCTCCTGGATCGCCGTCCCCCAAGAGGCCTCCTGGGTCGCCGCCCCCCCAAGAGTCCTCCTGGGTCTCCGCCGCCAAGACTCCTCCTGGCCGCCGCCCCCCAAGAATCCTCCTAGGCTGCCGCCCCCTAAGAGGACTCCTGGGTTGCCGCGCCCAAGATGCCTCCTGGGTCGCCGCCCCCCAAGAGGCCTCCTGGGTCGCCGCCCCCCAAGAGTCCTCCTGGGTCTCCGCCGCCAAGAGTCCTCCTTGGCCGCCGCCCCCCAAGAATCCTCCTAGGCTGCCGCCCCCTAAGAGGGACTCCTGGGTTGCCGCCCCCAAGAGGCCTCCTGGGTCGCCCCCCCCCTACAGTCCTCCTGGGTCGCCGCCCCCCCAAGAGGCCTCCTGGATCGCCGTCCCCCAAGAGGCCTCCTGGGTCGCCGCCCCCCAAGAGTCCTCCTGGGTCTCCGCCGCCAAGAGTCCTCCTGGGCCGCCGCCCCCCAAGAATCCTCCTAGGCTGCCGCCCCCTAAGAGGACTCCTGGGTCGCAGCCCCCCTAGAGTCCTCCTAGGTCGCCGCCCCCCCAAGAGTCCTCCTAGGCCGCCGCCCCCTAAGAGGACTCCTGGGTCGCCGCCCCCCAAGAGGCCTCCTGGGTTTCTGCCCCCCAAGAGGCCTCCTGGGTCGCCGCCCCCCAAGAGGCCTCCTGGGTCGCAGCCCCCCTAGAGTCCTCCTAGGCCGCCGCCCCCCAAGAGTCCTCCTAGGCCGCCGCCCCCTAAGAGGACTCCTGGGTTGCCGCCCCCCAAGAGGCCTCCTGGGTTTCTGCCCCCCAAGAGGCCTCCTAGGTTGCCGCTCCCCAAGAGGCCTCCTGGGTCGCCGCCCCCCAAGAGTCCTCCTGGATCTCCTCCGCCAAGAGTCCTCCTAGGCCGCCGCCCCCCAAGAGTCCTCCTAGGCCGCCGCCCCCTAAGAGGCCTCCTGGGTCGCCGCCCCAAAGAGGACTCCTGGGTCGCTGCTCCCCAAGAGGACTCCTGGGTTGGCGCCCCCCAAGAGGCCTCCTAGGTCGCCGCCCCCCAAGATGCCTCCTGGGTCGCCGCCCCCCAAGAGGCCTCCTGGGTCGCCGCCCCCAAACAGTCCTCCTGGGTCTCCGCCGCCAAGAGTCCTCCTAGGCCGCCGCCCCCCAAGAGGCCTTCTGGGTGTCTGCCCCCCAAGAGTCCTCCTGGGTCTCCGCCGCCAAGAGTCCTCCTAGGCCGCCGCCCCCTAAGAAGCCTCCTGGGTCGCCGCCCCCAAGAGGCCTCCTAGGTTGCCGCCCCACAAGAGGCCTCCTGGGTCACCTCCCCCCAGGAGTCCTCCTGGGTCCTCCTAGGCCGATGCCCCCCAAGAGTCCTCCTAGGCCGCTGCCCCCTAAGAGACCTCCTGGGTTTCTGCCCCCCAAGAGGCCTCCTAGGTTGCCGCCCCCCAAGAGGCCTCCTGGGTCAACTCCCCCCAGGAGGCCTCCTGGGTCGCCGTCCCCCTAGAGTCCTCCTAGGCCACCGCCCCCCCAAGAGTCCTCCTAGGCCGCCGCCCCCTAAGAGGCCTCCAGGGTCGCCGCCCCCAAGAGGCCTCCTGGGTTGCTGCTCCCCAAGAGGACTCCTGGGTCGCCGCCCCCCAAGAGGCCTCCTGGGTCTCTGCCCCCCAAGAGGCCTCCTTGGTTGCCCCCCCCAAGAGGCTTCCTGGGTCGCCGCCCCCCAAGAGTCCTTCTGGGTCGCCGTCCCCCAAGAGTACTCCTGGGTCTCCGCCGCCAAGAGTCCTCCTAGGCCGTCGCCCACCAAGAGGCCTTCTGGGTGTCTGCCCCCCAAGAGTCCTCCTGGGTCTCCGCCGCCAAGAGTCCTCCTAGGCCGCCGCCCCCTAAGAGGCCTCCTGGGTCGCCGCCCCCAAGAGGCCTCCTTGGTCGCTGCTCCCCAAGAGGACTCCTGGGTCGCCGCCCCCCAAGAGGCCTCCTAGGTTGCCGCCCCCCAAGAGGCCTCCTAGGTTGCCACCCCCCAAGAGAACTCCTAGGTTTCTGCCCCCCAAGAGGCCTCCTGGATCGCCGTCCCCCAAGAGGCCTCCTAGGTTGCCGCCCCCAAGAGAAATCCTAGGTTTCCGCCCCCCAAGAGGCCTCCTGGGTCGCCGCCCCCCAAGAGGCCTCCTGGGTCGCAGCCCCCCTAGAGTCCTCCTAGGCCGCCGCCCACCAAGAGTCCTCCTAGGCCGCCGCCCCCTAAGAGGACTCCTGGGTCGCCGCCCCCCAAGAGGCCTCCTTGGTTTCTGCCCCCCAAGAGGCCTCCTGGGTCGCCACCCCCCAAGAGTCCTCCTGGGTCTCCGCCGCCAAGAGTCCTCCTAGGCCGCCGCCCCCCAAGAGTCCTCCTAGGCCGCCGCCCCCTAAGAGGCCTCCTGGGTCGCCGCCCCAAGAGGCTCCTGGGTCGCTGCTCCCCAAGAGGACTCCTGGGTCGCCGCCCCCCAGGAGTCCTCCTGGGTCCTCCTAGGCCGACGCCCCCCAAGAGTCCTCCTAGGCCGCTGCCCCCCAAGAGGCCTCCTAGGTTTCCGCCCCCCAAGAGGCCTCCTGGGTCGCCACCCCCCAAGAGGCCTCCTGGGTCACCACCCCCCAAGAGGCCCCCTGGGTCGCCGCCCCCCAAGAGGCCTCCTGGGTCGCCGCCCCCCTAGAGTCCTCCTGGGTCGCCGCCCCCCAAGAGGCCTCCTGGATCGCCGTCCCCCAAGAGGCCTCCTGGGTCGCCACCCCCCAAGAGTCCTCCTGGGTCTCCGCCGCCAAGAGTCCTCCTGGGCCGCCGTCCCCCAAGAATCCTCCTAGGCTGCCGCCCCCTTAGAGGACTCCTGGGTTGCCGCCCCCAAGAGGCCTCCTGGGTCCCGCCCCCCAAGAGGCCTCCTGGATCTCGGTCGCCCAAGAGGCCTCCTGGTTCGCCGCCCCCCAAGAGGCATCCTAGGTTTCCGCCATCCAAGAGGCATCCTGGATCGCCGTCCCCCAAGAAGCCTCCTAGTTTGCCGCCCCCCAAGAGGCCTCCTGGGTCGCCGCTCCCCAAGAGGCCTCCTGGGTCGCCGTCCCCCTAGAGTCCTCCTAGGCCGCCGCCCCCCAAAAGTCCTCCTAGGCCGCCGCCCCTAAGAGGCCTCCTGGGTCGCCGCCCCCAAGAGGCCTCCTGGGTTACTGCTCCCCAAGAGGACTCCTGGGTTGCCGCCCCCCAAGAGGCCTCCTGGGTGTCTGCCCCCCAAGAGGCCTCCTAGGTTTCCGCCCCCCAAGAGGCCTTCTGGGTTGCCACCACCCAAGAGGCCTCCTGGGTTGCCGCCCCCCTAGAGTCCTCCTGGTTCGCCGCCCCCCAAGAGGCCTCCTGGATCGCCGTCCCTCAAGAGGCCTCCTGGGTCGCCGCCCCCCAAGAGTCCTCCTGGGTCTCCGCCGCCAAGACTCCTCCTGGGCCGCCGCCCCCCAAGAATCCTCCTAGGCTGCCGCCCCCTAAGAGGACTCCTGGGTTGCCGCGCCCAAGATGCCTCCTGGGTCGCCGCCCCCCAAGAGGCCTCCTGGGTCGCCGCCCCCCCAAGAGTCCTCCTGGGTCTCCGCCGCCAAGAGTCCTCCTTGGCCGCCGCCCCCCCAAGAATCCTCCTAGGCTGCCGCCCCCTAAGAGGACTCCTGGGTTGCCGCCCCCAAGAGGCCTCCTGGGTCGCCGCCCCCCCTAGAGTCCTCCTGGGTCGCCGCCCCCCAAGAGGCCTCCTGGATCGCCGTCCCCCAAGAGGCCTCCTGGGTCGCCGCCCCCCAAGAGTCCTCCTGGGTCTCCGCCGCCAAGAGTCCTCCTGGGCCGCCGCCCCCCAAGAATCCTCCTAGGCTGCCGCCCCCTAAGAGGCCTCCTGGATCGCAGCCCCCCTAGAGTCCTCCTAGGTCGCCGCCCCCCAAGAGTCCTCCTAGGCCGCCGCCCCCTAAGAGGACTCCTGGGTTTCTGCCCCCCAAGAGGCCTCCTTGGTTGCCGCCCCCCAAGAGGCCTCCTGGGTCGCCGTCCCCCAAGAGTCCTCCTGGGTCTCCGCCGCCAAAATTCCTCCTAGGCCGCCGCCCCCCATGAGTCCTCCTAGGCCGCCGCCCCCCAAGAGTCCTCCTGGGTCGCCGCCCCCAAGAGGCCTCCTGGGTCGCTGCTCCCCAAGAGGCCTCCTGGGTCGCTGCTCCCCTAGAGTCCTCCTAGGTCGCCGCCCCCCAAGAGTCCTCCTAGGCCGCCGCCCCCTAAGAGGACTCCTGGGTTTCTGCCCCCCAAGAGGCCTCCTTGGTTGCCGCCCCCCAAGAGGCCTCCTGGGTCGCCGTCCCCCAAGAGTCCTCCTGGGTCTCTGCCGCCAAAAGTCCTCCTAGGCCGCCGCCCCCCATGAGTCCTCCTAGGCCGCCGCCCCCCCAAGAGTCCTCCTGGGTCGCCGCCCCCAAGAGGCCTCCTGGGTCGCTGCTCCCCAAGAGGACTCCTGGGTCGCAGCCCCCCAAGAGGCCTCCTGGGTCGCCGCCCCCCAAGATGCCTCCTAGGTTGCCGCCCCCAAGAGAACTCCTAGGTTTCTGCCCCCCAAAAGGCCTCCTGGATCGCCGCCCCCCAAGAGGCCTCCTAGGTTGCCGCCCCCAAGAGAACTCCTAGGTTTCCGCCCCCCAAGAGGCCTCCTGGGTCGCCGCCCCCCAAGAGGCCTCCTGGGTCGCAGCCCCCCTAGAGTCCTCCTAGGCCGCCGCCCCCCAAGAGTCCTCCTAGGCCTCCGCCCCCTAAGAGGACTCCTGGGTCGCCGCCCCCCAAGAGGCCTCCTGGGTTTCTGCCCCCCAAGAGGCCTCCTAGGTTGCCGCTCCCCAAGAGGCCTCCTGGGTCGCCGCCCCCCAAGAGTCCTCCTGGATCTCCTCCGCCAAGAGTCCTCCTAGGCCGCCGCCCCCCAAGAGTCCTCCTAGGCCGCCGCCCCAAAGAGGCCTCCTGGGTCGCCGCCCCAAAGAGGACTCCTGGGTCGCTGCTCCCCAAGAGGACTTCTGGGTCGGCGCCCCCCAAGAGGCCTCCTAGGTCGCCGCCCCCCAAGATGCCTCCTGGGTCGCCGCCCCCCAAGAGTCCTCCTGGGTCGCCGCCCCCAAAGAGTCCTCCTGGGTCTCCGCCGCCAAGAGTCCTCCTAGGCCGCCGCCCCCCAAGAGGCCTTCTGGGTGTCTGCCCCCCAAGAGTCCTCCTGGGTCTCCGCCGCCAAGAGTCCTCCTAGGCCGCCGCCCCCTAAGAAGCCTCCTGGGTCGCCGCCCCCCAAGAGGCCTCCTGGGTCACCTCCCCCCAGGAGTCCTCCTGGGTCCTCCTAGGCCGATGCCCCCCAAGAGTCCTCCTAGGCCGCTGCCCCCTAAGAGACCTCCTGGGTTTCTGCCCCCCAAGAGGCCTCCTAGGTTGCCGCCCCCCAAGAGGCCTCCTGGGTCAACTCCCCCCAGGAGGCCTCCTGGGTCGCCGTCCCCCTAGAGTCCTCCTAGGCCACCGCCCCCCAAGAGTCCTCCTAGGCCGCCGCCCCCTAAGAGGCCTCCAGGGTCGCCGCCCCCAAGAGGCCTCCTGGGTCGCCGCCCCCCAAGAGGCCTCCTGGGTCTCTGCCCCCCAAGAGGCCTCCTGGGTGTAAGCCCCCCAAGAGGCCTCCTGGGTGTCTGCCCCCCAAGAGGCCTCCTAGGTTGCCGCCCCCCAAGAGGCCTCCTCGGTCGCTGCCCCCCAAGAGTCCTCCTAGGCCGCCGCCCCCTAAGAGGACTTCTGGGTGTCTGCCCCCCAAGAGTCCACCTGGGTCTCCGCCGCCAAGAGTCCTCCTAGGCCGCCGCCCCCTAAGAGGCCTCCTGGGTAGCCGCCCCCAAGAGGCCTCCTTGGTCGCTGCTCCCCAAGAGGCCTCCTGGCTCGCTGCTCCCCAAGAGGCCTCCTGGGTCGCTGCTCCCCAAGAGGCCTCCTGGGTCGCCGCCCCCTAAGAGGCCTCCTGGGTCGCCGCCCCCAAGAGGCCTCCTGGGTCGCTGCTCCCCAAGAGGACTCCTGGGTCGCCGCCCCCCAGGAGTCCTCCTGGGTCCTCCTAGGCCGACGCCCCCCAAGAGTGCTCCTAGGCCGCTGCCCCCCAAGAGGCCTCCTAGGTTTCCGCCCCCCAAGAGGCCTCCTGGGTCGCCACCCCCCAAGAGTCCTCCTAGGCCGCCGCCCCCTAAGAGGACTCCTGGGTCGCCGCCCCCCAAGAGTCCTCCTGGGTCTCCGCCGCCAAAAGTCCTCCTAGGTCGCCGCCCCCCATGAGTCCTCCTAGGCCGTCTCCCCCCAAGAGTCCTCCTGGGTCGCCGCCCCCAAGAGGCCTCCTGGGTCGCTGCTCCCCAAGAGGACTCCTAGGTCGGAGCCCCCCAAGAGGCCTCCTGGGTCGCCGCCCCCCAAGATTCCTCCTAGGTTGCCGCCCCCCAAGATGCCTCCTAGGTTGCCGCCCCCAAGAGAACTCCTAGGTTTCTGCCCCCCAAGAGGCCTCCTGGATCGCCGCCCCCCAAGAGGCCTCCTAGGTTGCCGCCCCCAAGAGAACTCCTAGGTTTCCGCCCCCCAAGAGGCCTCCTGGGTCGCCGCCCCCCAAGAGGCCTCCTGGGTCGCAGCCCCCCTAGAGTCCTCCTAGGCCGCCGCCCCCCAAGAGTCCTCCTAGGCCGCCGCCCCCTAAGAGGACTCCTGGGTCGCCGCCCCCCAAGAGGCCTCCTGGGTTTCTGCCCCCCAAGAGGCCTCCTAGGTTGCCGCTCCCCAAGAGGCCTCCTGGGTCGCCGCCCCCCAAGAGTCCTCCTGGATCTCCTCCGCCAAGAGTCCTCCTAGGCCGCCGCCCCCCAAGAGTCCTCCTAGGCCGCCGCCCCCTAAGAGGCCTCCTGGGTCGCCGCCCAAAAGAGGACTCCTGGGTCGCTGCTCCCCAAGAGGACTCCTGGGTCGGCGCCCCCCAAGAGGCCTCCTAGGTCGCCGCCCCCCAAGATGCCTCCTGGGTCGCCGCCCCCCAAGAGTCCTCCTGGGTCGCCGCCCCCAAAGAGTCCTCCTGGGTCTCCGCCGCCAAGAGTCCTCCTAGGCCGCCGCCCCCCAAGAGGCCTTCTGGGTGTCTGCCCCCCAAGAGTCCTCCTGGGTCTCCGCCGCCAAGAGTCCTCCTAGGCCGCTGCCCCCTAAGAAGCCTCCTGGGTCGCCGCCCCCAAGAGGCCTCCTAGGTTGCCGCCCCCCAAGAGGCCTCCTGGGTCACCTCCCCCCAGGAGTCCTCCTGGGTCCTCCTAGGCCGATGCCCCCCAAGAATCCTCCTGGGTCGCAGCCCCCCTAGAGTCCTCCTAGGTCGCCGCCCCCCAAGAGTCCTCCTAGGCCGCCTCCCCCTAAGAGGACTCCTGGGTCGCCGCCCCCCAAGAGGCCTCCTGGGTTTCTGCCCCCCAAGAGGCCTCCTTGGTTGCCGTCCCCCAAGAGGCCTCCTGGGTTGCCGTCCCCAAGAGTCCTCCTGGGTCTCCGCCGCCAAGAGTCCTCCTAGGCCGCCGCCCCCCATGAGTCCTCCTAGGCCGCCGCCCCCCAAGAGTCCTCCTAGGCCGCCGCCCCCTAAGAGGCCTCCTGGGTCGCCGCCCCCAAGAGGCCTCCTGGGTCGCTGCTCCCCAAGAGGACTCCTGGGTCGCCGCCCCCCAGGAGTCCTCCTGGGTCCTCCTAGGCCGACGCCCCCCAAGAGTCCTCCTAGGCCGCTGCCCCCCAAGAGGCCTCCTAGGTTTCCGCCCCCCAAGAGGCCTCCTGGGTCGCCACCCCCCAAGAGGCCTCCTGGGTCACCACCCCCCAATAGGCCCCCTGGGTCGCCGCCCCCTAAGAGGCCTCCTGGGTCGCCGCCCCCCTAGAGTCCTCCTGGGTCGCCGCCCCCCAATAGGCCTCCTGGATCGCCGTCCCCCAAGAGGCCTCCTGGGTCGCCGCCCCCCAAGAGTCCTCCTGGGTCTCCGCCGCCAAGAGTCCTCCTGGGCCGCCGTCCCCCAAGAATCCTCCTAGGCTGCCGCCCCCCTTAGAGGACTCCTGGGTTGCCGCCCCCAAGAGGCCTCCTGGTTCGCCGCCCCCCAAGAGGCATCCTAGGTTTCCGCCACCCAAGAGGCATCCTGGATCGCCGTCCCCCAAGAAGCCTCCTAGGTTGCCGCCCCCCAAGAGGCCTCCTGGGTCACCGCTCCCCAAGAGGCCTCCTGGGTCGCCGTCCCCCTAGAGTCCTCCTAGGCCGCCGCCCCCCAAAAGTCCTCGTAGGCCGCCGCCCCTAAGAGGCCTCCTGGGTCGCCGCCCCCAAGAGGCCTCCTGGGTTACTGCTCCCCAAGAGGACTCCTGGGTTGCCGCCCCCCAAGAGGCCTCCTGGGTGTCTGCCCCCCAAGAGGCCTCCTAGGTTTCCGCCCCCCAAGAGGCCTTCTGGGTCGCCACCACCCAAGAGGCCTCCTGGGTTGCTGCCCCCCTAGAGTCCTCCTAGGCCGCCGCCCCCCCAAGAGGCCTCCTGGGTCGCCGCCCCCCTAGAGTCCTCCTGGTTCGCCGCCCCCCAAGAGGCCTCCTGGATCGCCGTCCCCCAAGAGGCCTCCTGGGTCGCCGCCCCCCCCAAGAGTCCTCCTGGGTCTCCGCCGCCAAGACTCCTCCTGGGCCGCCGCCCCCCAAGAATCCTCCTAGGCTGCCGCCCCCTAAGAGGACTCCTGGGTTGCCGCGCCCAAGATGCCTCCTGGGTCGCCGCCCCCCAAGAGGCCTCCTGGGTCGCCGCCCCCCAAGAGTCCTCCTGGGTCTCCGCCGCCAAGAGTCCTCCTTGGCCGCCGCCCCCCAAGAATCCTCCTAGGCTGCCGCCCCCTAAGAGGACTCCTGGGTTGCCGCCCCCAAGAGGCCTCCTGGGTCGCCGCCCCCCTAGAGTCCTCCTGGTTCGCCGCCCCCCAAGAGGCCTCCTGGATCGCCGTCCCCCAAGAGGCCTCCTGGGTCGCCGCCCCCCAAGAGTCCTCCTGGGTCTCCGCCGCCCCCCAAGAATCCTCCTAGGCTGCCGCCCCCTAAGAGGACTCCTGGGTTGCCGCGCCCAAGATGCCTCCTGGGTCGCCGCCCCCCAAGAGGCCTCCTGGATCGCCGCCCCCCAAGAGTCCTCCTGGGTCTCCGCCGCCAAGAGTCCTCCTTGGCCGCCGCCCCCCAAGAATCCTCCTAGGCTGCCGCCCCCTAAGAGGACTCCAGGGTTGCCGCCCCCAAGAGGCCTCCTGGTTCGCCGCCCCCCTAGAGTCCTCCTGGGTCGCCGCCCCCCAAGAGGCCTCCTGGATCGCCGTCCCCCAAGAGGCCTCCTGGGTCGCCGCCCCCCAAGAGTCCTCCTGGGTCTCCGCCGCCAAGAGTCCTCCTGGGCCGCCGCCCCCCAAGAATCCTCCTAGGCTGCCGCCCCCTAAGAGGACTCCTGGGTCGCAGCCCCCCTAGAGTCCTTCTAGGTCTCCGCCCCCCAAGAGTCCTCCTAGGCCGCCGCCCCCTAAGAGGACTCCTGGGTCGCCGCCCCCCAAGAGGCCTCCTGGGTTTCTGCCCCCCAAGAGGCCTCCTTGGTTGCCGCCCCCCCAAGAGGCCTCCTGGGTCGCCGTCCCCCAAGAGTCCTCCTGGGTCTATGCCGCCAAAAGTCCTCCTAGGCCGCCGCCCCCCATGAGTCCTCCTAGGCCGCCGCCCCCCAAGAGTCCTCCTAGGCCGCCGCCCCCTAAGAGGCCTCCTGGGTCGCTGCCCCCAAGAGGCCTCCTGGGTCGCTGCTCCCCAAGAGAACTCCTGGGTCACAGCCCCCCAAGAGGCCTTCTGGGTCGCCGCCCCCCAAGATTCCTCCTAGGTTGCCGCCCCCCAAGAGGCCTCCTAGGTTGCCGCCCCCAAGAGAACTCCTAGGTTTCTGCCCCCCAAGAGGCCTCCTGGATCGCCGTCCCCCAAGAGGCCTCCTAGGTTGCCGCCCCCAAGAGAACTCCTAGGTTTCCGCCCCCCAAGAGGCCTCCTGGGTCGCCGCCCCCCAAGAGGCCTCCTGGGTCGCAGCCCCCCAAGAGGCCTCCTGGGTCGCTGCCCCCCTAGAATCCTCCTAGGCCGCCGCCCCCCAAGAGTCCTCCTAGGCCGCCGCCCCCTAAGAGGCCTCCTGGGTCGCCGCCCCCAAGAGGCCTCCTGGGTCGCTGCTCCCCAAGAGAACTCCTGGGTCGCAGCCCCCCAAGAGGCCTCCTGGGTCGCCGCCCCCCAAGATTCCTCCTAGGTTGCCGCCCCCCAAGAGGCCTCCTAGGTTGCCGCCCCCAAGAGAACTCCTAGGTTTCTGCCCCCCAAGAGGCCTCCTGGATCGCCGTCCCCCAAGAGGCCTCCTAGGTTGCCGTCCCCAAGAGAACTCCTAGGTTTCCGCCCCCCAAGAGGCCTCCTGGGTCGCCGCCCCCCAAGAGGCCTCCTGGGTCGCAGCCCCCCTAGAGTCCTCCTAGGCCGCCGCCCCCCAAGAGTCCTCCTAGGCCGCCGCCCCCCAAGAGGACTCCTGGGTCGGCGCCCCCCCAAGAGGCCTCCTAGGTCGCCGCCCCCCAAGATGCCTCCTGGGTCGCCGCCCCCCAAGAGGCCTCCTGGGTCGCCGCCCCCAAAGAGTCCTCCTGGGTCTCCGCCGCCAAGAGTCCTCCTAGGCCGCCGCCCCCCAAGAGGCCTTCTGGGTGTCTGCCCCCCAAGAGTCCTCCTGGGTCTCCGCCGCCAAGAGTCCTCCTAGGCCGCCGCCCCCTAAGAAGCCTCCAGGGTCGCCGCCCCCAAGAGGCCTCCTAGGTTGCCGCCCCCCAAGAGGCCTCCTGGGTCACCTCCCCCCAGGAGTCCTCCTGGGTCCTCCTAGGCCGATGCCCCCCAAGAGTCCTCCTAGGCCGCTGCCCCCTAAGAGACCTCCTGGGTTTCTGCCCCCCAAGAGGCCTCCTAGGTTGCCGCCCCCCAAGAGGCCTCCTGGGTCAACTCCCCCCAGGAGGCCTCCTGGGTCGCCGTCCCCCTAGAGTCCTCCTAGGCCACCGCCCCCCAAGAGTCCTCCTAGGCCGCCGCCCCCTAAGAGGCCTCCACGGTCGCCGCCCCCAAGAGGCCTCCTGGGTTGCTGCTCCCCAAGAGGACTCCTGGGTCGCCGCCCCCCAAGAGGCCTCCTGGGTCTCTGCCCCCCAAGAGGCCTCCTTGGTTGCCCCCCCCCAAGAGGCTTCCTGGGTCGCCGCCCCCCAAGAGTCCATCTGGGTCGCCGTCCCCCAAGAGTACTCCTGGGTCTCCGCCGCCAAGAGTCCTCCTAGGCCGTCGCCCACCAAGAGGCCTTCTGGGTGTCTGCCCCCCAAGAGTCCTCCTGGGTCTCCGCCGCCAAGAGTCCTCCTAGGCCGCCGCCCCCTAAGAGGCCTCCTGGGTCGCCGCCCCCCAAGAGGCCTCCTTGGTCGCTGCTCCCCAAGAGGACTCCTGGGTCGCCGCCCCCCCAAGAGGCCTCCTAGGTTGCCGCCCCCCAAGAGGCCTCCTAGGTTGCCACCCCCAAGAGAACTCCTAGGTTTCTGCCCCCCAAGAGGCCTCCTGGATCGCCGTCCCCCAAGAGGCCTCCTAGGTTGCCGCCCCCAAGAGAACTCCTAGGTTTCCGCCCCCCAAGAGGCCTCCTGGGTCGCCGCCCCCCAAGAGGCCTCCTGGGTCGCAGCCCCCCTAGAGTCCTCCTAGGCCGCCGCCCACCAAGAGTCCTCCTAGGCCGCCGCCCCCTAAGAGGACTCCTGGGTCGCCGCCCCCCAAGAGGCCTCCTTGGTTTCTGCCCCCCAAGAGGCCTCCTGGGTCGCCACCCCCCAAGAGTCCTCCTGCGTCTCCGCCGCCAAGAGTCCTCCTAGGCCGCCGCCCCCCAAGAGTCCTCCTAGGCCGCCGCCCCCTAAGAGGCCTCCTGGGTCGCCGCCCCCAAGAGGCCTCCTGGGTCGCTGCTCCCCAAGAGGCCTCCTTGGTCGCCGCCCCCCAAGAGGCCTCCTGGGTGTCAGCCCCCCAAGAGGCCTCCTGGGTGTCAGCCCCCCAAGAGGCCTCCTGGGTGTCTGCCCCCCAAGAGGCCTCCTAGGTTGCCGCCCCCCAAGAGGCCTCCTCGGTCGCTGCCCTTTAAGATTCCTCCTAGGCCGCCGCCCCCTAAGAGGACTTCTGGGTGTCTGCCCCCCAAGAGTCCACCTGGGTCTCCGCCGCCAAGAGTCCTCCTTGGCCGCCGCCCTCTAAGAGGCCTCCTGGATAGCCGCCCCCAAGAGGCCTCCTTGGTCGCTGCTCCCCAAGAGGCCTCCTGGGTCGCTGCTCCCAGAGAGGCCTCCTGGGTCGCCGCCCCCCAAGAGGCCTCCTGGATCGCCGTCCCCCAAGAGGCCTCCGGGTTCGCCGCCCCCCCAAGAGGCATCCTAGGTTTCTGCCCCCCAAGAGGCCTCCTGGATCGCCGTCCCCCAAGAGGCCTCCTAGGTTGCCGCCCCCAAGAGGCCTCCTAGGTTTCCGACCCCCAAGAGGCCTCCTGTGTCGCCGCCCCCCCAAGAGGCCTCCTAGGTTGCCGCCCCCAAGAGGCCTCCTAGGTTTCCGCCCCCCAAGAGGCCTTCTGGGTCGCCGCCCCCCAAGAGGCCTCCTAGGTTGCCGCCCCCAAGAGGCCCCCTAGGTTTCCGCCCCTCAGGCGTCCTCCTGGGTCCTCCTAGGCCGATGCCCCCCAATAATCCTCCTAGGCCGCTGCCCCCTAAGAGGCCTCCTAGGTCACCGCCCCCAAGAGGCCTCCTAGGTCTCCGCCCCCCAAGAGGCCTCCTTGATCGCCATCCCCCAAGAGGCCTTCGGGTTCGCCGCCCCCCAAGAGGCATCCTAGGTTTCTGCCCCCCAAGAGGCCTCCTGGATCGCCGTCCCCCAAGAGGCCTCCTAGGTTGCCGCCCCCAAGAGGCCTCCTAGGTTTCCGCCCCCCAAGAGGCCTCCTGGGTCGCCGCCCCCCAAGAGGCCTCCTAGGTTGCCGCCCCCAAGAGGCCTCCTAGGTTTCCGCCCCCCAAGAGACCTCCTGGGTCGCCGCCCCCCAAGAGGCCTCCTGGGTCGCCGTCCCCCCTAGAGTCCTCCTAGGCCGCCGCCCCCCAAGAGTCCACCTAGGCCGCCGCCCCCTAAGAGGCCTCCTGGGTCACCGCCCCCAAGAGGCCTCCTAGGCCGCTGCCCCCTAAGAGGCCTCCTGGGTCACCGCCCCCAAGAGGCCTCCTGGGTCGCAGCCCCCCTAGAGTCCTCCTAGGTTGCCGACCCCCAAGAGGCCTCCTAGGTTGCCGCCCCCAAGAGGCTTCCTAGGTTTCCGCCCCCCAAGAGGCCTCCTGGGTCGCCGCCCCCCAAGAGGCCTCCTAGGTTGCCGCCCCCAAGAGGCCTCCTAGGTTTCCGCCCCCCAAGAGGCCTCCTGGGTCGCCGCCCCTCAAGAGGCCTCCTAGGTTGCCGCCCCCAAGAGGCCTCCTAGGTTTCCGCCCCCCAGGCGTCCTCCTGGGTCCTCCTAGGCCGATGCCCCCCAATAGTCCTCCTAGGCCGCTGCCCCCTAAGAGACCTCCTGGGTCACCGCCCCCAAGAGGCCTCCTAGGTCGCCGCCCCCCAAGAGGCCTCCTGGATCGCCGTCCCCCAAGAGGCCTCCGGATTCGCCGCCCCCCAAGAGGCATCCTAGGTTTCTGCCCCCCAAGAGGCCTCCTGGATCGCCGTCCCCCAAGAGGCCTCCTAGGTTGCCGCCCCCAAGAGGCCTCCTAGGTTTCCGCCCCCCAAGAGGCCTCCTGGGTCGCCGCCCCCCAAGAGGCCTCCTAGGTTGCCGCCCCCAAGAGGCCTCCTAGGTTTCCTTCCCCCAAGAGACCTCCTGGGTCGCCGCCCCCCAAGAGGCCTCCTGGGTCGCCGTCCCCCTAGAGTCCTCCTAGGCCGCCGCCCCCCAAGAGTCCTCCTAGGCCGCCGCCCCCTAAGAGGCCTCCTGGGTCGCCGCCCCCAAGAGGCCTCCTAGGCCGCTGCCCCCTAAGAGGCCTCCTGGGTCACCGCCCCCAAGAGGCCTCCTGGGTCGCAGCCCCCCTAGAGACCTCCTAGGTTGCCGACCCCCAAGAGGCCTCCTCGGTCGCTGCCCCCCAAGAGTTCTCCTAGGCTGCCGCCCCCTAAGAGGACTTCTGGGTGTCTGCCCCCCAAGAGTCCACCTGGGTCTCCGCTGCCAAGAGTCCTCCTAGGCCGCCGCCCCCTAAGAGGCCTCCTGGGTAGCCGCCCCCAAGAGGCCTCCTTGGTCGCTGCTCCCCAAGAGGCCTCCTGGGTGTCTGCCCCCCAAGAGGCCTCCTAGGTTGCCGCCCCCCAAGAGGCCTCCTGGGTCGCCGCCCGCCAAGAGGCCTCCTGGGTCGCCGCCCTCCAAGAGTCCTCCTGGGTCGCCGCCCCCAAAGAGGCCTCCTGGGTCGCCGCCCCCCAAGAGTCCTCCTAGGCTGCCGCTCCCCAAGAGTCCTCCTAGGCTGCCGCCCCCCAAAAAACCTCCTGGGTGTCTGCCCCCCAAGAGGCCTCCTAGGTTGCCGCCCCCCAAGAGGCCTCCTGGGTCAACTCCCCCCAGGAGTCCTCCTGGGTCCTCCTAGGCCGATGCCCCCCAAGAGTCCTCCTAGGCCGCTGCCCCCTAAGAGACCTCCTGGGTTTCTGCCCCCCAAGAGGCCTCCTAGGTTGCCGCCCCCCAAGAGGCCTCCTGGGTCAACTCCCCCCAGGAGGCCTCCTGGGTCGCCGTCCCCCTAGAGTCCTCCTAGGCCGCCGCCCCCCAAGAGTCCTCCTAGGCCGCCGCCCCCTAAGAGGCCTCCAGGGTCGCCGCCCCCAAGAGGCCTCCTGGGTTGCTGCTCCCCAAGAGGACTCCTGGGTCGCCGCCCCCCAAGAGGCCTCCTGGGTCTCTGCCCCCCAAGAGGCCTCCTAGGTTTCCCCCCCCAAGAGGCCTCCTGGGTCGCCGCCCCCCAAGAGTCCTTCTGGGTAGCCGTCCCCCAAGAGTACTCCTGGGTCTCCGCCGCCAAGAGTCCTCCTAGGCCGTCGCCCATCAAGAGGCCTTCTGGGTGTCTGCCCCCCAAGAGTCCTCCTGGGTCTCCGCCGCCAAGAGTCCTCCTAGGCCGCCGTCCCCTAAGAGGCCTCCTGGGTCGCCGCCCCCAAGAGGCCTCCTTGGTCGCTGCTCCCCAAGAGGACTCCTGGGTCGCCGCCCCCCCAAGAGGCCTCCTAGGTTGCCGCCCCCCAAGAGGCCTCCTAGGTTGCCGCCCCCAATAGAACTCCTAGGTTTCTGCCCCCCAAGAGGCCTCCTGGATCGCCGTCCCCCAAGAGGCCTCCTAGGTTGCCGCCCCAAAGAGAACTCCTAGGTTTCCGCCCCCCAAGAGGCCTCCTGGGTCGCCGCCCCCCAAGAGGCCTCCTGGGTCGCAGCCCCCCTAGAGTCCTCCTAGGCCGCCGCCCACCAAGAGTCCTCCTAGGCCGCCGCCCCCTAAGAGGACTCCTGGGTCGCCGCCCCCCAAGAGGCCTCCTTGGTTTCTGCCCCCCAAGAGGCCTCCTGGGTCGCCACCCCCCAAGAGTCCTCCTGGGTCTCCGCCGCCAAGAGTCCTCCTAGGCCGCCGCCCCCCCAAGAGTCTTCCTAGGCCGCCGCCCCCTAAGAGGCCTCCTGGGTCGCTGCTCCCCAAGAGGCCTCCTGGGTCGCCGCCCCCCAAGAGGCCTCCTGGGTGTCAGCCCCCCAAGAGGCCTCCTGGGTGTAAGCCCCCCAAGAGGCCTCCTGGGTTTCTGCCCCCCAAGAGGCCTCCTAGGTTGCCGCCCCCCCAAGAGGCCTCCTCGGTCGCTGCCCCCCAAGAGTCCTCCTAGGCCACCGCCCCCTAAGAGGACTTCTGGGTGTCTGCCCCCCAAGAGTCCACCTGGGTCTCCGCCGCCAAGAGTCCTCCTAGGCCGCCGCCCCCTAAGAGGCCTCCTGGGTAGCCGCCCCCAAGAGTCCTCCTAGGCCGCCGCCCCCTAAGAGGACTCCTGGGTCGCCGCCCCCCAAGAGGCCTCCTGGGTTTCTGCCCCCCAAGAGGCCTCCTTGGTTGCCGCCCCCCAAGAGGCCTCCTGGGTCGCCGTCCCCCAAGAGTCCTCCTGGGTCTATGCCGCCAAAAGTCCTCCTAGGCCGCCGCCCCCCATGAGTCCTCCTAGGCCGCCGCCCCCCAAGAGTCCTCCTAGGCCGCCGCCCCCTAAGAGGCCTCCTGGGTCGCTGCCCCCAAGAGGCCTCCTGGGTCGCTGCTCCCCAAGAGAACTCCTGGGTCGCAGCCCCCCAAGAGGCCTCCTGGGTCGCCGCCCCCCAAGATTCCTCCTAGGTTGCCGCCCCCCAAGAGACCTCCTAGGTTGCCGCCCCCAAGAAAACTCCTAGGTTTCTGCCCCCCAAGAGGCCTCCTGGATCGCCGTCCCCCAAGAGGCCTCCTAGGTTGCCGCCCCCAAGAGAACTCCTAGGTTTCCGCCCCCCAAGAGACCTCCTGGGTCGCCGCCCCCCAAGAGGCCTCCTGGGTCGCAGCCCCCCTAGAGTCCTCCTAGGCCGCCGCCCCCCAAGAGTCCTCCTAGGCCGCCGCCCCCTAAGAGGACTCCTGGGTCGCCGCCCCCCAAGAGGCCTCCTGGGTTTCTGCCCCCCAAGAGGCCTCCTAGGTTGCCGCTCCCCAAGAGGCCTCCTGGGTCGCCGCCCCCCAAGAGTCCTCCTGGATCTCCTCCGCCAAGAGTCCTCCTAGGCCGCCGCCCCCCAAGAGTCCTCCTAGGCCGCCGCCCCCTAAGAGGCCTCCTGGGTCGCCGCCCCAAAGAGGACTCCTGGGTCGCTGCTCCCCAAGAGGACTCCTGGGTCGGCGCCCCCCAAGAGGCCTCCTAGGTCGCCGCCCCCCAAGATGCCTCCTGGGTCGCCGCCCCCCAAGAGGCCTCCTGGGTCGCCGCCCCCAAAGAGTCCTCCTGGGTCTCCGCCGCCAAGAGTCCTCTTGGGCCGCCGCCCCCCAAGAGGCCTTCTGGGTGTCTGCCCCCCAAGAGTCCTCCTGGGTCTCCGCCGCCAAGAGTCCTCCTAGGCCGCCGCCCCCTAAGAAGCCTCCTGGGTCGCCGCCCCCAAGAGGCCTCCTAGGTTGCCGCCCCCCAAGAGGCCTCCTGGGTCACCTCCCCCCAGGAGTCCTCCTGGGTCCTCCTAGGCCGATGCCCCCCAAGAGTCCTCCTAGGCCGCTGCCCCCTAAGAGACCTCCTGGGTTTCTGCCCCCCAAGAGGCCTCCTAGGTTGCCGCCCCCCAAGAGGCCTCCTGGGTCAACTCCCCCCAGGAGGCCTCCTGGGTCGCCGTCCCCCTAGAGTCCTCCTAGGCCACCGCCCCCCAAGAGTCCTCCTAGGCCGCCGCCCCCTAAGAGGCCTCCAGGGTCGCCGCCCCCAAGAGGCCTCCTGGGTTGCTGCTCCCCAAGAGGACTCCTGGGTCGCCGCCCCCCAAGAGGCCTCCTGGGTCTCTGCCCCCCAAGAGGCCTCCTTGGTTGCCCCCCCCAAGAGGCTTTCTGGGTCGCCGCCCCCCAAGAGTCCTTCTGGGTCGCGGTCCCCCAAGAGTACTCCTGGGTCTCCGCCGCCAAGAGTCCTCCTAGGCCGCCGCCCCCTAAGAGGCCTCCTGGGTCGCCGCCCCCAAGAGGCCTCCTTGGTCGCTGCTCCCCAAGAGGACTCCTGGGTCGCCGCCCCCCAAGAGGCCTCCTAGGTTGCCGCCCCCCAAGAGGCCTCCTAGGTTGCCACCCCCAAGAGAACTCCTAGGTTTCTGCCCCCCAAGAGGCCTCCTGGATCGCCGTCCCCCAAGAGGCCTCCTAGGTTGCCGCCCCCAAGAGAACTCCTAGGTTTCCGCCCCCCAAGAGGCCTCCTGGGTCGCCGCCCCCCAAGAGGCCTCCTGGGTCACAGCCCCCCTAGAGTCCTCCTAGGCCGCCGCCCACCAAGAGTCCTTCTAGGCCACCGCCCCCTAAGAGGCCTCCTGGGTCGCCGCCCCCAAGAGGCCTCCTGGGTCGCTGCTCCCCAAGAGGCCTCCTTGGTCGCCGCCCCCCAAGAGGCCTCCTGGGTGTCAGCCCCCCAAGAGGCCTCCTGGGTGTCAGCCCTTCAAGAGGCCTCCTGGGTGTCTGCCCCCCAAGAGGCCTCCTCGGTCGCTGCCCCCCAAGAGGCCTCCTCGGTCGCTGCCCCCCAAGATTCCTCCTAGGCCGCCGCCCCCTAAGAGGACTTCTGGGTGTCTGCCCCCCAAGAGTCCACCTGGGTCTCCGCCGCCAAGAGTCCTCCTAGGCCGCCGCCCTCTAAGAGGCCTCCTGGGTAGCCGCCCCCAAGAGGCCTCCTTGGTCGCTGCTCCCCAAGAGGCCTCCTGGGTCGCTGCTCCCCAAGAGGCCTCCTGGGTCGCCGCCCCCCAAGAGGCCTCCTGGATCGCCGTCCCCCAAGAGGCCTCCGGGTTCGCCGCCCCCCAAGAGGCATCCTAGGTTTCTGCCCCCCAAGAGGCCTCCTGGATCGCCGTCCCCCAAGAGGCCTCCTAGGTTGCCGCCCCCAAGATGCCTCCTAGGTTTCCGGCCCCCAAGAGGCCTCCTGTGTCGCCGCCCCCCAAGAGGCCTCCTAGGTTGCCGCCCCCAAGAGGCCTCCTAGGTTTCCGCCCCCCAAGAGGCCTCCTGGGTCGCCGCCCCCCAAGAGGCCTCCTAGGTTGCCGCCCCCAAGAGGCCTCCTAGGTTTCCGCCCCCCAGGCGTCCTCCTGGGTCCTCCTAGGCCGATGCCCCCCAATAATCCTCCTAGGCCGCTGCCCCCTAAGAGGCCTCCTGGGTCACCGCCCCCAAGAGGCCTCTTAGGTCTCCGCCCCCCAAGAGGCCTCCTGGATCGCCATCCCCCAAGAGGCCTCCGGGTTCGCCGCCCCCCAAGAGGCATCCTAGGTTTCTGCCCCCCAAGAGGCCTCCTGGATCGCCGTCCCCCAAGAGGCCTCCTAGGTTGCCGCCCCCAAGAGGCCTCCTAGGTTTCCGCCCCCCAAGAGGCCTCCTGGGTCGCTGCCCCCCAAGAGGCCTCCTAGGTTGCCGCCCCCAAGAGGCCTCCTAGGTTTCCGCCCCCCAAGAGACCTCCTGGGTCGCCGCCCCCCAAGAGGCCTCCTGGGTCGCCGTCCCCCTAGAGTCCTCCTAGGCTGCCGCCCCCCCAAGAGTCCTCCTAGGCCGCCGCCCCCTAAGAGGCCTCCTGGGTCGCCGCCCCCAAGAGGCCTCCTAGGCCGCTGCCCCCTAAGAGGCCTCCTGGGTCACCGCGCCCAAGAGGCCTCCTGGGTCGCAGCCCCCCTAGAGTCCTC
The DNA here is from genome assembly GCF_029499605.1 of Hyla sarda. NCBI lineage: Eukaryota > Metazoa > Chordata > Amphibia > Anura > Hylidae > Hyla > Hyla sarda. The sequence continues at coordinate 44,921 of NW_026608534.1, read as the reverse complement.
CTAGGTTGCCGACCCCCAAGAGGCCTCCTCGGTCGCTGCCCCCCAAGAGTCCTCCTAGGCCGCCGCCCCCTAAGAGGACTTCTGGGTGTCTGCCCCCCAAGAGTCCACCTGGGTCTCCGCCGCCAAGAGTCCTCCTAGGCCGCCGCCCCCTAAGAGGCCTCCTGGGTAGCCGCCCCCAAGAGGCCTCCTTGGTCGCTGCTCCCCAAGAGGCCTCCTGGGTGTCTGCCCCCCAAGAGGCCTCCTAGGTTGCCGCCCCCAAGAGGCCTCCTAGGTTTCCGCCCCCCAAGAGACCTCCTGGGTCGCCGCCCCCCAAGAGGCCTCCTGGGTCGCCGTCCCCCTAGAGTCCTCCTAGGCCGCCGCCCCCCAAGAGTCCTCCTAGTCCGCCGCCCCCTAAGAGGCCTCCTGGGTCGCCGCCCCCAAGAGGCCTCCTATGCCGCTGCCCCCTAAGAGGCCTCCTGGGTCACCGCCCCCAAGAGGCCTCCTGGGTCGCAGCCCCCCTAGAGTCCTCCTAGGTTGCCGACCCCCAAGAGGCCTCCTCGGTCGCTGCCCCCCAAGAGTCCTCCTAGGCCGCCGCCCCCTAAGAGGACTTCTGGGTGTCTGCCCTCCAAGAGTCCACCTGGGTCTCCGCCGCCAAGAGTCCTCCTAGGCCGCCGCCCCCTAAGAGGCCTCCTGGGTAGCCGCCCCCAAGAGGCCTCCTTGGTCGCTGCTCCCCAAGAGGCCTCCTGGGTGTCTGCCCCCCAAGAGGCCTCCTAGGTTGCCGCCCCCAAGAGGCCTCCTAGGTTTCCGCCCCCCAAGAGACCTCCTGGGTCGCCGCCCCCCAAGAGGCCTCCTGGGTCGCCGTCCCCCTAGAGTCCTCCTAGGCCGCCGCCCCCCAAGAGTCCTCCTAGTCCGCCGCCCCCTAAGAGGCCTCCTGGGTCGCCGCCCCCAAGAGGCCTCCTATGCCGCTGCCCCCTAAGAGGCCTCCTAGGTCACCGCCCCCAAGAGGCCTCCTGGGTCGCAGCCCCCCTAGAGTCCTCCTAGGTTGCCGACCCCCAAGAGGCCTCCTCGGTCGCTGCCCCCCAAGAGTCCTCCTAGGCCGCCGCCCCCTAAGAGGACTTCTGGGTGTCTGCCCCCCAAGAGTCCACCTTGGTCTCCGCCGCCAAGAGTCCTCCTAGGCCGCCGCCCCCTAAGAGGCCTCCTGGGTAGCCGCCCCCAAGAGGCCTCCTTGGTCGCTGCTCCCCAAGAGGCCTCCTGGGTGTCTGCCCCCCAAGAGGCCTCCTAGGTTGCCGCCCCCCAAGAGGCCTCCTGGGTCGCCGCCCGCCAAGAGGCCTCCTGGGTCGCCACCCCCCAAGAGGCCTCCTGGGTCACCACCCCCCAAGAGGCCCCCTGGGTCCCCGCCCCCCAAGAGGCCTCCTGGGTCGCCGCCCCCCTAGAGTCCTCCTGGGTCGCCGCCCCCCAAGAGGCCTCCTGGATCGCCGTCCCCCAAGAGGCCTCCTGGGTCGCCGCCCCCCAAGAGTCCTCCTGGGTCTCCGCCACCAAGAGTCCTCCTGGGCCGCCGCCCCCCAAGAATCCTCCTAGGCTGCCGCCCCCTAAGAGGACTCCTGGGTTGCCACCCCCAAGAGGCCTCCTGGGTCGCCGCTCCCCAAGAGTCCTCCTTGGCCGCCGCCCCCCAAGAATCCTCCTAGGCTGCCGCCCCCTAAGAGGACTCCTGGGTTGCCGCCCCCAAGAGGCCTCCTGGGTCGCCGCCCCCCTAGAGTCCTCCTGGGTCGCCGCCCCCCAAGAGGCCTCCTGGATCGCCGTCCCCGGAGAGGCCTCCTGGGTCGCCGCCCCCCAAGAGTCCTCCTGGGTCTCCGCCGCCAAGAGTACTCCTGTGCCGCCGCCCCCCAAGAATCCTCCTCGGCTGCCTCCCCCTAAGAGGACTCCTGGGTTGCCGCCCCCAAAAGGCCTCCTGGGTCGCAGCCCCCCTAGAGTCCTCCTAGGTCGCCGCCCCCCAAGAGTCCTCCTAGGCCGCCGCCCCCTAAGAGGACTCCTGGGTCGCCGCCCCTTTAAGAGGCCTCCTGGGTTTCTGCCCCCCAAGAGGCCTCCTTGGTTGCCGCCCCCCAAGAGGCCTCCTGTGTCGCCGTCCCCCAAGAGTCCTCCTGGGTCTCTGCCGCCAAGAGTCCTCCTAGGCCGCCGCCCCCCATGAGTCCTCCTAGGCCACCGCCCCCCAAAAGTCCTCCTAGGCCGCCGCCCCCCAAGAGTCCTCCTAGGCCGCCGCCCCCTAAGAGGCCTCCTGGGTCACCGCCCCCAAGAGGCCTCCTGGGTCGCTGCTCCCCAAGAGGACTCCTGGGTCGCAGCCCCCCAAGAGGCCTCCTGGGTCGCCGCCCCCCAAGATTCCTCCTAGGTTGCCGCCCCCCAAGAGGCCTCCTAGGTTGCCGCCCCCAAGAGAACTCCTAGGTTTCTGCCCCCCAAGAGGCCTCCTGGATCGCCGTCCCCCAAGAGGCCTCCTAGGTTGCCGCCCCCAAGAGAACTCCTAGATTTCCGCCCCCCAAGAGGCCTCCTGGGTCGCCGCCCCCCAAGAGGCCTCCTGGGTCGCCGCCCCCCAAGAGGCCTCCTGGGTCGCAGCCCCCCTAGAGTCCTCCTAGGCCGCCGCCCCCCAAGAGTCCTCCTAGGCCGCCGCCCCCTAAGAGGACTCCTGGGTCACCGCCCCCCAAGAGGCCTCCTGGGTTTCTGCCCCCCAAGAGGCCTCCTGGGTTGCCGCTCCCCAAGAGGCCTCCTGGGTCGCCGCCCCCCAAGAGTCCTCCTGGATCTCCTCCGCCAAGAGTCCTCCTAGGCCGCCGCCCCCCAAGAGTCCTCCTAGGCCGCCGCCCCCTAAGAGGCCTCCTGGGTCGCCGCCCCAAAGAGGACTCCTGGGTCGCTGCTCCCCAAGAGGACTCCTGGGTCGCCGCCCCCCAAGAGGCCTCCTGGGTGTCAGCCCCCCAAGAGGCCTCCTAGGTCGCCGCCCCCCAAGATGCCTCCTGGGTCGCCGCCCCCCAAGAGTCCTCCTGGGTCGCCGCCCCCAAAGAGTCCTCCTGGGTCTCCGCCGCCAAGAGTCCTCCTAGGCCGCCGCCCCCCAAGAGGCCTTCTGGGTGTCTGCCCCCCAAGAGTCCTCCTGGGTCTCCGCCGCCAAGAGTCCTCCTAGGCCGCCGCCCCCTAAGAAGCCTCCTGGGTCGCCGCCCCCAAGAGGCCTCCTGGGTCGCTGCTCCCCAAGAGGCCTCCTGGGTCACCGCCCCCCAAGAGGCCTCCTGGGTGTCTGTCCCCTAAGAGGCCTCCTAGGTAGCCGCACTCCAAGAGTCCTCCTGGGTCGCCGCCCCCTAAGAGGCCTCCTAGGCCGACGCCCCCCAAGAGGCCTCCTAGTTTGCCGCCTCCAAGAGGCCTCCTGGGTCGCCGCCCCCCTAGAGTCCTCCTGGGTTTGCCGCCCCCCAAGAGGCCTCCTGGATCGCCGTCCCCCAAGAGGCCTCCTAGGCTGCCGCCCCCCATGAGTCCTCCTAGGCCGCCGCCCCCCAAGAGTCCTCCTAGGCCGCCGCCCCCTAAGAGGCCTCCTGGGTCGCCGCCCCCAAGAGGCCTCCTGGGTCGCTGCTCCCCAAGAGGACTCCTGGGTCGCAGCCCCCCAAGAGGCCTCCTGGGTCGCCGCCCCCCAAGATTCCTCCTAGGTTGCCGCCCCCCAAGAGGCCTCCTAGGTTGCCACCCCCAAGAGAACTCCTAGGTTTCTGCCCCCCAAGAGGCCTCCTGGATCGCCGTCCCCCAAGAGGCCTCCTAGGTTGCCGCCCCCAAGAGAACTCCTAGGTTTCCGCCCCCCAAGAGGCCTCCTGGGTCGCCGCCCCCCAAGAGGCCTCCTGGGTCGCAGCCCCCCTAGAGTCCTCCTAGGCCGCCGCCCCCCAAGAGTCCTCCTAGGCCGCCGCCCCCTAAGAGGCCTCCTGGGTCGCCGCTCCCGAAGAGGCCTCCTGGGTCGCCGTCCCCCTAGAGTCCTCCTAGGCCGCCGCCCCCCAAAAGTCCTCCTAGGCCGCCGCCCCTAAGAGGCCTCCTGGGTCGCCGCCCCCAAGAGGCCTCCTGGGTTACTGCTCCCCAAGAGGACTCCTGGGTTGCCGCCCCCCAAGAGGCCTCCTGGGTGTCTGCCCCCCAAGAGGCCTCCTAGGTTTCCGCCCCCCAAGAGGCCTTCTGGGTCGCCACCACCCAAGAGGCCTCCTGGGTTGCTGCCCCCCTAGAGTCCTCCTAGGCCGCCGCCCCCCAAGAGGCCTCCTGGGTCGCCGCCCCCCTAGAGTCCTCCTGGTTCGCCGCCCCCCAAGAGGCCTCCTGGATCGCCGTCCCCCAAGAGGCCTCCTGGGTCGCCGCCCCCCAAGAGTCCTCCTGGGTCTCCGCCGCCAAGACTCCTCCTGGGCCGCCGCCCCCCAAGAATCCTCCTAGGCTGCCGCCCCCTAAGAGGACTCCTGGGTTGCCGCGCCCAAGATGCCTCCTGGGTCGCCGCCCCCCAAGAGGCCTTCTGGGTCGCCGCCCCCCAAGAGTCCTCCTGGGTCTCCGCCGCCAAGAGTCCTCCTTGGCCGCCGCCCCCCAAGAATCCTCCTAGGCTGCCGCCCCCTAAGAGGACTCCTGGGCTGCCGCCCCCAAGAGGCCTCCTGGGTCGCCGCCCCCCTAGAGTCCTCCTGGGTCGCCGCCCCCCAAGAGGCCTCCTGGATCGCCGTCCCCCAAGAGGCCTCCTGGGTCGCCGCCCCCCAAGAGTCCTCCTGGGTCTCCGCCGCCAAGAGTCCTCCTGGGCCGCCGCCCCCCAAGAATCCTCCTAGGCTGCCGCCCCCTAAGAGGACTCCTGGGTCGCAGCCCCCCTAGAATCCTCCTAGGTCGCCGCCCCCCAAGAGTCCTCCTAGGCCGCCGCCCCCTAAGAGGACTCCTGGGTCGCCGCCCCCCAAGAGGCCTCCTGGGTTTCTGCCCCCCAAGAGGCCTCCTTGGTTGCCGCCCCCCAAGAGGCCTCCTGGGTCGCCGTCCCCCAAGAGTCCTCCTGGGTCTACGCCGCCAAAAGTCCTCCTAGGCCGCCGCCCCCCATGAGTCCTCCTAGGCCGCCGCCCCCCAAGAGTCCTCCTAGGCCGCCGCCCCCTAAGAGGCCTCCTGGGTCGCCGCCCCCAAGAGGCCTCCTGGGTCGCTGCTCCCCAAGAGAACTCCTGGGTCGCAGCCCCCCAAGAGGCCTCCTGGGTCGCCGCCCCCCAAGATTCCTCCTAGGTTTCTGCCCCCCAAGAGGCCTCCTGGATCGCCGTCCCCCAAGAGGCCTCCTAGGTTGCCGTCCCCAAGAGAACTCCTAGGTTTCCGCCCCCCAAGAGGCCTCCTGGGTCGCCGCCCCCCCAAGAGGCCTCCTGGGTCGCAGCCCCCCTAGAGTCCTCCTAGGCCGCCGCCCCCCAAGAGTCCTCCTAGGCCGCCGCCCCCTAAGAGGACTCCTGGGTCGCCGCCCCCCAAGAGGCCTCCTGGGTTTCTGCCCCCCAAGAGGCCTCCTAGGTTGCCGCTCCCCAAAAGGCCTCCTGGGTCGCCGCCCCCCAAGAGTCCTCCTGGATCTCCTCCGCCAAGAGTCCTCCTAGGCCGCCGCCCCCCAAGAGTCCTCCTAGGCCGCCGCCCCCTAAGAGGCCTCCTGGGTCGCCGCCCCAAAGAGGACTCCTGGGTCGCTGCTCCCCAAGAGGACTCCTGGGTCGGCGCCCCCCAAGAGGCCTCCTAGGTCGCCGCCCCCCAAGATGCCTCCTGGGTCGCCGCCCCCCAAGAGGCCTCCTGGGTCGCCGCCCCCAAAGAGTCCTCCTGGGTCTCCGCCGCCAAGAGTCCTCCTAGGCCGCCGCCCCCCAAGAGGCCTTCTGGGTGTCTGCCCCCCAAGAGTCTTCCTGGGTCTCCGCCGCCCCCCAAGAGTCCTCCTAGGCCGCCGCCCCCTAAGAAGCCTCCAGGGTCGCCGCCCCCAAGAGGCCTCCTAGGTTGCCGCCCCCCAAGAGGCCTCCTGGGTCACCTCCCCCCAGGAGTCCTCCTGGGTCCTCCTAGGCCGATGCCCCCCAAGAGTCCTCCTAGGCCGCTGCCCCCTAAGAGACCTCCTGGGTTTCTGCCCCCCAAGAGGCCTCCTAGGTTGCCGCCCCCCAAGAGGCCTCCTGGGTCAACTCCCCCCAGGAGGCCTCCTGGGTCGCCGTCCCCCTAGAGTCCTCCTAGGCCACCGCCCCCCAAGAGTCCTCCTAGGCCGCCGCCCCCTAAGAGGCCTCCACGGTCGCCGCCCCCAAGAGGCCTCCTGGGTTGCTGCTCCCCAAGAGGACTCCTGGGTCGCCGCCCCCCAAGAGGCCTCCTGGGTCTCTGCCCCCCAAGAGGCCTCCTTGGTTGCCCCCCCCAAGAGGCTTCCTGGGTCGCCGCCCCCCAAGAGTCCTTCTGGGTCGCCGTCCCCCAAGAGTACTCCTGGGTCTCCGCCGCCAAGAGTCCTCCTAGGCCGTCGCCCACCAAGAGGCCTTCTGGGTGTCTGCCCCCCAAGAGTCCTCCTGGGTCTCCGCCGCCAAGAGTCCTCCTAGGCCGCCGCCCCCTAAGAGGCCTCCTGGGTCGCCGCCCCCAAGAGGCCTCCTTGGTCGCTGCTCCCCAAGAGGACTCCTGGGTCGCCGCCCCCCAAGAGGCCTCCTAGGTTGCCGCCCCCCAAGAGGCCTCCTAGGTTGCCACCCCCAAGAGAACTCCTAGGTTTCTGCCCCCCAAGAGGCCTCCTGGATCGCCGTCCCCCAAGAGGCCTCCTAGGTTGCCGCCCCCAAGAGAACTCCTAGGTTTCCGCCCCCCAAGAGGCCTCCTGGGTCGCCCGCCCCCAAGAGGCCTCCTGGGTCGCAGCCCCCCTAGAGTCCTCCTAGGCCGCCGCCCACCAAGAGTCCTCCTAGGCCGCCGCCCCCTAAGAGGACTCCTGGGTCGCCGCCCCCCAAGAGGCCTCCTTGGTTTCTGCCCCCCAAGAGGCCTCCTGGGTCGCCACCCCCCAAGAGTCCTCCTGCGTCTCCGCCGCCAAGAGTCCTCCTAGGCCGCCGCCCCCCAAGAGTCCTCCTAGGCCGCCGCCCCCTAAGAGGCCTCCTGGGTCGCCGCCCCCAAGAGGCCTCCTGGGTCGCTGCTCCCCAAGAGGCCTCCTTGGTCGCCGCCCCCCAAGAGGCCTCCTGGGTGTCAGCCCCCCAAGAGGCCTCCTGGGTGTCAGCCCCCCAAGAGGCCTCCTGGGTGTCTGCCCCCCAAGAGGCCTCCTAGGTTGCCGCCCCCCAAGAGGCCTCCTCGGTCGCTGCCCCTTAAGATTCCTCCTAGGCCGCCGCCCCTTAAGAGGACTTCTGGGTGTCTGCCCCCCAAGAGTCCACCTGGGTCTCCGCCGCCAAGAGTCCTCCTTGGCCGCCGCCCTCTAAGAGGCCTCCTGGGTAGCCGCCCCCAAGAGGCCTCCTTGGTCGCTGCTCCCCAAGAGGCCTCCTGGGTCGCTGCTCCCAGAGAGGCCTCCTGGGTCGCCGCCCCCCAAGAGGCCTCCTGGATCGCCGTCCCCCAAGAGGCCTCCGGGTTCGCCGCCCCCCAAGAGGCATCCTAGGTTTCTGCCCCCCAAGAGGCCTCCTGGATTGCCGTCCCCCAAGAGGCCTCCTAGGTTGCCGCCCCCAAGAGGCCTCCTAGGTTTCCGGCCCCCAAGAGGCCTCCTGTGTCGCCGCCCCCCAAGAGGCCTCCTAGGTTGCCGCCCCCAAGAGGCCTCCTAGGTTTCCGCCCCCCAAGAGGCCTCCTGGGTCGCCGCCCCCCAAGAGGCCTCCTAGGTTGCCGCCCCCAAGAGGCCCCCTAGGTTTCCGCCCCTCAGGCGTCCTCCTGGGTCCTCCTAGGCCGATGCCCCCCAATAATCCTCCTAGGCCGCTGCCCCCTAAGAGGCCTCCTGGGTCACCACCCCCAAGAGGCCTCCTAGGTCTCCGCCCCCCAAGAGGCCTCCTGGATCGCCATCCCCCAAGAGGCCTCCGTGTTCGCCGCCCCCCAAGAGGCATCCTAGGTTTCTGCCCCCCAAGAGGCCTCCTGGATCGCCGTCCCCCAAGAGGCCTCCTAGGTTGCCGCCCCCAAGAGGCCTCCTAGGTTTCCGCCACCCAAGAGGCCTCCTGGGTCGCCGCCTCCCCAAGAGGCCTCCTAGGTTGCCGCCCCCAAGAGGCCTCCTAGGTTTCCGCCCCCCAAGAGACCTCCTGGGTCGCCGCCCCCCAAGAGGCCTCCTGGGTCGCCGTCCCCCTAGAGTCCTCCTAGGCCGCCGCCCCCCAAGAGTCCACCTAGGCCGCCGCCCCCTAAGAGGCCTCCTGGGTCACCGCCCCCAAGAGGCCTCCTAGGCCGCTGCCCCCTAAGAGGCCTCCTGGGTCACCGCCCCCAAGAGGCCTCCTGGGTCGCAGCCCCCCTAGAGTCCTCCTAGGTTGCCGACCCCCAAGAGGCCTCCTAGGTTGCCGCCCCCAAGAGGCCTCCTAGGTTTCCGCCCCCCAAGAGGCCTCCTGGGTCGCCGCCCCCCAAGAGGCCTCCTAGGTTGCCGCCCCCAAGAGGCCTCCTAGGTTTCCGCCCCCCAAGAGGCCTCCTGGGTCGCCGCCCCTCAAGAGGCCTCCTAGGTTGCCGCCCCCAAGAGGCCTCCTAGGTTTCCGCCCCCCAGGCGTCCTCCTGGGTCCTCCTAGGCCGATGCCCCCCAATAGTCCTCCTAGGCCGCTGCCCCCTAAGAGACCTCCTGGGTCACCGCCCCCAAGAGGCCTCCTAGGTCGCCGCCCCCCAAGAGGCCTCCTGGATCGCCGTCCCCCAAGAGGCCTCCGGATTCGCCGCCCCCCAAGAGGCATCCTAGGTTTCTGCCCCCCAAGAGGCCTCCTGGATCGCCGTCCCCCAAGAGGCCTCCTAGGTTGCCGCCCCCAAGAGGCCTCCTAGGTTTCCGCCCCCCAAGAGGCCTCCTGGGTCGCCGCCCCCCAAGAGGCCTCCTAGGTTGCCGCCCCCAAGAGGCCTCCTAGGTTTCCTTCCCCCAAGAGACCTCCTGGGTCGCCGCCCCCCAAGAGGCCTCCTGGGTCGCCGTCCCCCTAGAGTCCTCCTAGGCCGCCGCCCCCCAAGAGTCCTCCTAGGCCGCCGCCCCCTAAGAGGCCTCCTGGGTCGCCGCCCCCAAGAGGCCTCCTAGGCCGCTGCCCCCTAAGAGGCCTCCTGGGTCACCGCCCCCAAGAGGCCTCCTGGGTCGCAGCCCCCCTAGAGACCTCCTAGGTTGCCGACCCCCAAGAGGCCTCCTCGGTCGCTGCCCCCCAAGAGTCCTCCTAGACCGCCGCCCCCTAAGAGGACTTCTGGGTGTCTGCCCCCCAAGAGTCCACCTGGGTCTCCGCCGCCAAGAGTCCTCCTAGGCCGCCGCCCCCTAGGAGGCCTCCTGGGTAGCCGCCCCCAAGAGGCCTCCTTGGTCGCTGCTCCCCAAGAGGCCTCCTGGGTGTCTGCCCCCCAAGAGGCCTCCTAGGTTGCCGCCCCCCAAGAGGCCTCCTGGGTCGCCGCCCGCCAAGAGGCCTCCTGGGTCGCCGCCCTCCAAGAGTCCTCCTGGGTCGCCGCCCCCCAAGAGGCCTCCTGGGTCGCCGCCCCCCAAGAGTCCTCCTAGGCTGCCGCTCCCCAAGAGTCCTCCTAGGCTGCCGCCCCCCAAAAAACCTCCTGGGTGTCTGCCCCCCAAGAGGCCTCCTAGGTTGCCGCCCCCCAAGAGGCCTCCTGGGTCAACTCCCCCCAGGAGTCCTCCTGGGTCCTCCTAGGCCGCTGCCCCCTAAGAGACCTCCTGGGTTTCTGCCCCCCAAGAGGCCTCCTAGGTTGCCGCCCCCCAAGAGGCCTCCTGGGTCAACTCCCCCCAGGAGGCCTCCTGGGTCGCCGTCCCCCTAGAGTCCTCCTAGGCCGCCGCCCCCCAAGAGTCCTCCTAGGCCGCCGCCCCTAAGAGGCCTCCAGGGTCGCCGCCCCCAAGAGGCCTCCTGGGTTGCTGCTCCCCAAGAGGACTCCTGGGTCGCCGCCCCCCAAGAGGCCTCCTGGGTCTCTGCCCCCCAAGAGGCCTCCTAGGTTTCCCCCCCCAAGAGGCCTCCTGGGTCGCTGCCCCCCAAGAGTCCTTCTGGGTAGCCGTCCCCCAAGAGTACTCCTTGGTCTCCGCCGCCAAGAGTCCTCCTAGGCCGTCGCCCATCAAGAGGCCTTCTGGGTGTCTGCCCCCCAAGAGTCCTCCTGGGTCTCCGCCGCCAAGAGTCCTCCTAGGCCGCCGTCCCCCAAGAGTCCTCCTGGGTCGCCACCCCCAAGAGGCCTCCTGGGTCGCTGCTCCCCAAGAGGACTCCTGGGTCGCAGCCCCCCAAGAGGCCTCCTGGGTCGCCGCCCCCCAAGATGCCTCCTAGGTTGCCGCCCCCAAGAGAACTCCTAGGTTTCTGCCCCCCAAAAGGCTTCCTGGATCGCCGCCCCCCAAGAGGCCTCCTAGGTTGCCGCCCCCAAGAGAACTCCTAGGTTTCCGCCCCCCAAGAGGCCTCCTGGGTCGCCGCCCCCCAAGAGACCTCCTGGGTCGCAGCCCCCCTAGAGTCCTCCTAGGCCGCCGCCCCCCAAGAGTCCTCCTAGGCCGCCGCCCCCTAAGAGGACTCCTGGGTCGCCGCCCCCCAAGAGGCCTCCCTGGTTTCTGCTCCCCAAGAGGCCTCCTAGGTTGCCGCTCCCCAAGAGGCCTCCTGGGTCGCCGCCCCCCAAGAGTCCTCCTGGATCTCCTCCGCCAAGAGTCCTCCTAGGCCGCCGCCCCCCAAGAGTCCTCCTAGGCCGCCGCCCCCTAAGAGGCCTCCTGGGTCGCCGCCCCAAAGAGGACTCCTGGGTCGCTGCTCCCCAAGAGGACTTCTGGGTCGGCGCCCCCCAAGAGGCCTCCTAGGTCGCCGCCCCCCAAGATGCCTCCTGGGTCGCCGCCCCCCAAGAGTCCTCCTGGGTCGCCGCCCCCAAAGAGTCCTCCTGGGTCTCCGCCGCCAAGAGTCCTCCTAGGCCGCCGCCCCCCAAGAGGCCTTCTGGGTGTCTGCCCCCCAAGAGTCCTCCTGGGTCTCCGCCGCCAAGAGTCCTCCTAGGCCGCCGCCCTTTAAGAAGCCTCCTGGGTCGCCGCCCCCAAGAGGCCTCCTAGGTTGCCGCCCCCCAAGAGGCCTCCTGGGTCACCTCCCCCCAGGAGTCCTCCTGGGTCCTCCTAGGCCGATGCCCCCCAAGAGTCCTCCTAGGCCGCTGCCCCCTAAGAGACCTCCTGGGTTTCTGCCCCCCAAGAGGCCTCCTAGGTTGCCGCCCCCCAAGAGGCCTCCTGGGTCAACTCCCCCCAGGAGGCCTCCTGGGTCGCCGTCCCCCTAGAGTCCTCCTAGGCCACCGCCCCCCAAGAGTCCTCCTAGGCCGCCGCCCCCTAAGAGGCGTCCAGGGTCGCCGCCCCCAAGAGGCCTCCTGGGTCGCCGCCCCCCAAGAGGCCTTCTGGGTCTCTGCCCCCCAAGAGGCCTCCTGGGTGTAAGCCCCCCAAGAGGCCTCCTGGGTGTCTGCCCCCCAAGAGGCCTCCTAGGTTGCCGCCCCCCAAGAGGCCTCCTCGGTCGCTGCCCCCCAAGAGTCCTCCTAGGCCGCCGCCCCCTAAGAGGACTTCTGGGTGTCTGCCCCCCAAGAGTCCACCTGGGTCTCCGCCGCCAAGAGTCCTCCTAGGCCGCCGCCCCCTAAGAGGCCTCCTGGGTAGCCGCCCCCAAGAGGCCTCCTTGGTCGCTGCTCCCCAAGAGGCCTCCTGGGTCGCTGCTCCCCAAGAGGCCTCCTGGGTCGCTGCTCCCCAAGAGGCCTCCTGGGTCGCCGCCCCCTAAGAGGCCTCCTGGGTCGCCGCCCCCAAGAGGCCTCCTGGGTCGCTGCTCCCCAAGAGGACTCCTTGGTCACCGCCCCCCAGGAGTCCTCCTGGGTCCTCCTAGGCCGACGCCCCCCAAGAGTCCTCCTAGGCCGCTGCCCCCCAAGAGGCCTCCTAGGTTTCCGCCCCCCAAGAGGCCTCCTGGGTCGCCACCCCCCAAGAGTCCTCCTAGGCCGCCGCCCCCTAAGAGGACTCCTGGGTCGCCGCCCCCCAAGAGTCCTCCTGGGTCTCCGCCGCCAAAAGTCCTCCTAGGTCGCCGCCCCCCATGAGTCCTCCTAGGCCGCCGCCCCCCAAGAGTCCTCCTGGGTCGCCGCCCCCAAGAGGCCTCCTGGGTCGCTGCTCCCCAAGAGGACTCCTGGGTCGCAGCCCCCCAAGAGGCCTCCTGGGTCGCCGCCCCCCAAGATTCCTCCTAGGTTGCCGCCCCCCAAGAGGCATCCTAGGTTTCTGCCCCCCAAGAGGCCTCCTGGATTGCCGTCCCCCAAGAGTCCTCCTAGGTTGCCGCCCCCAAGAGGCCTCCTAGGTTTCCGGCCCCCAAGAGGCCTCCTGTGTCGCCGCCCCCCAAGAGGCCTCCTAGGTTGCCGCCCCCAAGAGGCCTCCTAGGTTTCCGCCCCCCAAGAGGCCTCCTGGGTCGCCGCCCCCCAAGAGGCCTCCTAGGTTGCCGCCCCCAAGAGGCCCCCTAGGTTTCCGCCCCTCAGGCGTCCTCCTGGGTCCTCCTAGGCCGATGCCCCCCAATAATCCTCCTAGGCCGCTGCCCCCTAAGAGGCCTCCTGGGTCACCGCCCCCAAGAGGCCTCCTAGGTCTCCGCCCCCCAAGAGGCCTCCTGGATCGCCATCCCCCAAGAGGCCTCCGGGTTCGCCGCCCCCCAAGAGGCATCCTAGGTTTCTGCCCCCCAAGAGGCCTCCTGGATCGCCGTCCCCCAAGAGGCCTCCTAGGTTGCCGCCCCCAAGAGGCCTCCTAGGTTTCCGCCACCCAAGAGGCCTCCTGGGTCGCCGCCCCCCCCAAGAGGCCTCCTAGGTTGCCGCCCCCAAGAGGCCTCCTAGGTTTCCGCCCCCCAAGAGACCTCCTGGGTCGCCGCCCCCCAAGAGGCCTCCTGGGTCGCCGTCCCCCTAGAGTCCTCCTAGGCCGCCGCCCCCCAAGAGTCCACCTAGGCCGCCGCCCCCTAAGAGGCCTCCTGGGTCACCGCCCCCAAGAGGCCTCCTAGGCCGCTGCCCCCTAAGAGGCCTCCTGGGTCACCGCCCCCAAGAGGCCTCCTGGGTCGCAGCCCCCCTAGAGTCCTCCTAGGTTGCCGACCCCCAAGAGGCCTCCTAGGTTGCCGCCCCCAAGAGGCCTCCTAGGTTTCCGCCCCCCAAGAGGCCTCCTGGGTCGCCGCCCCCCAAGAGGCCTCCTAGGTTGCCGCCCCCAAGAGGCCTCCTAGGTTTCCGCCCCCCAAGAGGCCTCCTGGGTCGCCGCCCCTCAAGAGGCCTCCTAGGTTGCCGCCCCCAAGAGGCCTCCTAGGTTTCCGCCCCCCAGGCGTCCTCCTGGGTCCTCCTAGGCCGATGCCCCCCAATAGTCCTCCTAGGTCGCTGCCCCCTAAGAGACCTCCTGGGTCACCGCCCCCAAGAGGCCTCCTAGGTCGCCGCCCCCCAAGAGGCCTCCTGGATCGCCGTCCCCCAAGAGGCCTCCGGATTCGCCGCCCCCCAAGAGGCATCCTAGGTTTCTGCCCCCCAAGAGGCCTCCTGGATCGCCGTCCCCCAAGAGGCCTCCTAGGTTGCCGCCCCCAAGAGGCCTCCTAGGTTTCCGCCCCCCAAGAGGCCTCCTGGGTCGCCGCCCCCCAAGAGGCCTCCTAGGTTGCCGCCCCCAAGAGGCCTCCTAGGTTTCCTTCCCCCAAGAGACCTCCTGGGTCGCCGCCCCCCAAGAGGCCTCCTGGGTCGCCGTCCCCCTAGAGTCCTCCTAGGCCGCCGCCCCCCAAGAGTCCTCCTAGGCCGCCGCCCCCTAAGAGGCCTCCTGGGTCGCCGCCCCCAAGAGGCCTCCTAGGCCGCTGCCCCCTAAGAGGCCTCCTGGGTCACCGCCCCCAAGAGGCTTCCTGGGTCGCAGCCCCCCTAGAGACCTCCTAGGTTGCCGACCCCCAAGAGGCCTCCTCGGTCGCTGCCCCCCAAGAGTCCTCCTAGGCCGCCGCCCCCTAAGAGGACTTCTGGGTGTCTGCCCCCCAAGAGTCCACCTGGGTCTCCGCCGCCAAGAGTCCTCCTAGGCCGCCGCCCCCTAAGAGGCCTCCTGGGTAGCCGCCCCCAAGAGGCCTCCTTGGTCGCTGCTCCCCAAGAGGCCTCCTGGGTGTCTGCCCCCCAAGAGGCCTCCTAGGTTGCCGCCCCCCAAGAGGCCTCCTGGGTCGCCGCCCGCCAAGAGGCCTCCTGGGTCGCCGCCCTCCAAGAGTCCTCCTGGGTCGCCGCCCCCCAAGAGGCCTCCTGGGTCGCCGCCCCCCAAGAGTCCTCCTAGGCTGCCGCTCCCCAAGAGTCCTCCTAGGCTGCCGCCCCCCAAAAAACCTCCTGGGTGTCTGCCCCCCAAGAGGCCTCCTAGGTTGCCGCCCCCCAAGAGGCCTCCTGGGTCAACTCCCCCCAGGAGTCCTCCTGGGTCCTCCTAGGCCGATGCCCCCCAAGAGTCCTCCTAGGCCGCTGCCCCCTAAGAGACCTCCTGGGTTTCTGCCCCCCAAGAGGCCTCCTGGGTCAACTCCCCCCAGGAGGCCTCCTGGGTCGCCGTCCCCCTAGAGTCCTCCTAGGCCGCCGCCCCCCAAGAGTCCTCCTAGGCCGCCGCCCCCTAAGAGGCCTCCAGGGTCGCCGCCCCCAAGAGGCCTCCTGGGTTGCTGCTCCCCAAGAGGACTCCTGGGTCGCCGCCCCCCAAGAGGCCTCCTGGGTCTCTGCCCCCCAAGAGGCCTCCTAGGTTTCCCCCCCCAAGAGGCCTCCTGGGTCGCCGCCCCCCAAGAGTCCTTCTGGGTAGCCGTCCCCCAAGAGTACTCCTGGGTCTCCGCCGCCAAGAGTCCTCCTAGGCCGTCGCCCATCAAGAGGCCTTCTGGGTGTCTGCCCCCCAAGAGTCCTCCTGGGTCTCCGCCGCCAAGAGTCCTCCTAGGCCGCCGTCCCCCAAGAGTCCTCCTGGGTCGCCACCCCCAAGAGGCCTCCTGGGTCGCTGCTCCCCAAGAGGACTCCTGGGTCGCAGCCCCCCAAGAGGCCTCCTGGGTCGCCGCCCCCCAAGATGCCTCCTAGGTTGCCGCCCCCAAGAGAACTCCTAGGTTTCTGCCCCCCAAAAGGCTTCCTGGATCGCCGCCCCCCAAGAGGCCTCCTAGGTTGCCGCCCCCAAGAGAACTCCTAGGTTTCCGCCCCCCAAGAGGCCTCCTGGGTCGCCGCCCCCCAAGAGACCTCCTGGGTCGCAGCCCCCCTAGAGTCCTCCTAGGCCGCCGCCCCCCAAGAGTCCTCCTAGGCCGCCGCCCCCTAAGAGGACTCCTGGGTCGCCGCCCCCCAAGAGGCCTCCCTGGTTTCTGCTCCCCAAGAGGCCTCCTAGGTTGCCGCTCCCCAAGAGGCCTCCTGGGTCGCCGCCCCCCAAGAGTCCTCCTGGATCTCCTCCGCCAAGAGTCCTCCTAGGCCGCCGCCCCCCAAGAGTCCTCCTAGGCCGCCGCCCCCTAAGAGGCCTCCTGGGTCGCCGCCCCAAAGAGGACTCCTGGGTCGCTGCTCCCCAAGAGGACTTCTGGGTCGGCGCCCCCCAAGAGGCCTCCTAGGTCGCCGCCCCCCAAGATGCCTCCTGGGTCGCCGCCCCCCAAGAGTCCTCCTGGGTCGCCGCCCCCAAAGAGTCCTCCTGGGTCTCCGCCGCCAAGAGTCCTCCTAGGCCGCCGCCCCCCAAGAGGCCTTCTGGGTGTCTGCCCCCCAAGAGTCCTCCTGGGTCTCCGCCGCCAAGAGTCCTCCTAGGCCGCCGCCCTCTAAGAAGCCTCCTGGGTCGCCGCCCCCAAGAGGCCTCCTAGGTTGCCGCCCCCCAAGAGGCCTCCTGGGTCACCTCCCCCCAGGAGTCCTCCTGGGTCCTCCTAGGCCGATGCCCCCCA
Organism: Hyla sarda; assembly: GCF_029499605.1. Classification (NCBI taxonomy): domain Eukaryota; kingdom Metazoa; phylum Chordata; class Amphibia; order Anura; family Hylidae; genus Hyla; species Hyla sarda. The sequence goes on along the minus strand of NW_026608534.1, from coordinate 29,067 downwards.
AGAGTCCTCCTAGGCCGCTGCCCCCTAAGAGACCTCCTGGGTTTCTGCCCCCCAAGAGGCCTCCTAGGTTGCCGCCCCCCAAGAGGCCTCCTGGGTCAACTCCCCCCAGGAGGCCTCCTGGGTCGCCGTCCCCCTAGAGTCCTCCTAGGCCACCGCCCCCCAAGAGTCCTCCTAGGCCGCCGCCCCCTAAGAGGCCTCCAGGGTCGCCGCCCCCAAGAGGCCTCCTGGGTCGCCGCCCCCCAAGAGGCCTCCTGGGTCTCTGCCCCCCAAGAGGCCTCCTGGGTGTAAGCCCCCCAAGAGGCCTCCTGGGTGTCTGCCCCCCAAGAGGCCTCCTAGGTTGCCGCCCCCCAAGAGGCCTCCTCGGTCGCTGCCCCCCAAGAGTCCTCCTAGGCCGCCGCCCCCTAAGAGGACTTCTGGGTGTCTGCCCCCCAAGAGTCCACCTGGGTCTCCGCCGCCAAGAGTCCTCCTAGGCCGCCGCCCCCTAAGAGGCCTCCTGGGTAGCCGCCCCCAAGAGGCCTCCTTGGTCGCTGCTCCCCAAGAGGCCTCCTGGGTCGCTGCTCCCCAAGAGGCCTCCTGGGTCGCTGCTCCCCAAGAGGCCTCCTGGGTCGCCGCCCCCTAAGAGGCCTCCTGGGTCGCCGCCCCCAAGAGGCCTCCTGGGTCGCTGCTCCCCAAGAGGACTCCTTGGTCACCGCCCCCCAGGAGTCCTCCTGGGTCCTCCTAGGCCGACGCCCCCCAAGAGTCCTCCTAGGCCGCTGCCCCCCAAGAGGCCTCCTAGGTTTCCGCCCCCCAAGAGGCCTCCTGGGTCGCCACCCCCCAAGAGTCCTCCTAGGCCGCCGCCCCCTAAGAGGACTCCTGGGTCGCCGCCCCCCAAGAGTCCTCCTGGGTCTCCGCCGCCAAAAGTCCTCCTAGGTCGCCGCCCCCCATGAGTCCTCCTAGGCCGCCGCCCCCCAAGAGTCCTCCTGGGTCGCCGCCCCCAAGAGGCCTCCTGGGTCGCTGCTCCCCAAGAGGACTCCTGGGTCGCAGCCCCCCAAGAGGCCTCCTGGGTCGCCGCCCCCCAAGATGCCTCCTAGGTTGCCGCCCCCAAGAGAACTCCTAGGTTTCTGCCCCCCAAGAGGCCTCCTGGATCGCCACCCCCCAAGAGGCCTCCTAGGTTGCCGCCCCCAAGAGAACTCCTAGGTTTCCGCCCCCCAAGACGCCTCCTGGGTCGCCGCCCCCCAAGAGGCCTCCTGGGTCGCAGCCCCCCTAGAGTTCTCCTAGGCCGCCGCCCCCCAAGAGTCCTCCTAGGCCGCCGCCCCCTAAGAGGACTCCTGGGTCGCCGCCCCCCAAGAGGCCTCCTGGGTTTCTGCCCCCCAAGAGGCCTCCTAGGTTGCCGCTCCCCAAGAGGCCTCCTGGGTCGCCGCCCCCCAAGAGTCCTCCTGGATCTCCTCCGCCAAGAGTCCTCCTAGGCCGCCGCCCCCCAAGAGTCCTCCTAGGCCGCCGCCCCCTAAGAGGCCTCCTGGGTCGCCGCCCAAAAGAGGACTCCTGGGTCGCTGCTCCCCAAGAGGACTCCTGGGTCGGCGCCCCCCAAGAGGCCTCCTAGGTCGCCGCCCCCCAAGATGCCTCCTGGGTCGCCGCCCCCCAAGAGTCCTCCTGGGTCGCCGCCCCCAAAGAGTCCTCCTGGGTCTCCGCCGCCAAGAGTCCTCCTAGGCCGCCGCCCCCCAAGAGGCCTTCTGGGTGTCTGCCCCCCAAGAGTCCTCCTGGGTCTCCGCCGCCAAGAGTCCTCCTAGGCCGCTGCCCCCTAAGAAGCCTCCTGGGTCGCCGCCCCCAAGAGGCCTCCTAGGTTGCCGCCCCCCAAGAGGCCTCCTGGGTCACCTCCCCCCAGGAGTCCTCCTGGGTCCTCCTAGGCCGATGCCCCAAGAGTCCTCCTAGGCCGCTGCCCCCTAAGAGACCTCCTGGGTTTCTGCCCCCCAAGAGGCCTCCTAGGTTGCCGCCCCCCAAGAGGCCTCCTGGGTCAATTCCCCCCAGGAGGCCTCCTGGGTCGCCGTCCCCCTAGAGTCCTCCTAGGCCACCGCCCCCCAAGAGTCCTCCTAGGCCGCCGCCCCCTAAGAGGCCTCCAGGGTCGCCGCCCCCAAGAGGCCTCCTGGGTCGCCGCCCCCCAAGAGGCCTCCTGGGTCTCTGCCCCCCAAGAGGCCTCCTGGGTGTAAGCCCCCCAAGAGGCCTCCTGGGTGTCTGCCCCCCAAGAGGCCTCCTAGGTTGCCGCCCCCCAAGAGGCCTCCTCGGTCGCTGCCCCCCAAGAGTCCTCCTAGGCCGCCGCCCCCTAAAAGGACTTCTGGGTGTCTGCCCCCCAAGAGTCCACCTGGGTCTCCGCCGCCAAGAGTCCTCCTAGGCCGCCGCCCCCTAAGAGGCCTCCTGGGTAGCCGCCCCCAAGAGGCCTCCTTGGTCGCTGCTCCCCAAGAGGCCTCCTAGGTTGCCGCCCCCCAAGAGGCCTCCTGGGTCAACTCCCCCCAGGAGTCCTCCTGGGTCCTCCTAGGCCGATGCCCCCCAAGAGTCCTCCTAGGCCGCTGCCCCCTAAGAGGCCTCCTGGGTCGTCGCCCCCAAGAGGCCTCCTGGGTCGCAGCCCCCCTAGAGTCCTCCTAGGTCGCCTCCCCCCAAGAGTCCTCCTAGGCCGCCGCCCCCTAAGAGGACTCCTGGGTCGCCGCCCCCCAAGAGGCCTCCTGGGTTTCTGCCCCCCAAGAGGCCTCCTTGGTTGCCGTCCCCCAAGAGGCCTCCTAGGTTGCCGTCCCCAAGAGTCCTCCTGGGTCTCCGCCGCCAAGAGTCCTCCTAGGCCGCCGCCCCCCATGAGTCCTCCTAGGCCGCCGCCCCCCAAGAGTCCTCCTAGGCCGCCGCCCCCTAAGAGGCCTCCTGGGTCGCCGCCCCCAAGAGGCCTCCTGGGTCGCTGCTCCCCAAGAGGACTCCTGGGTCGCCGCCCCCCAGGAGTCCTCCTGGGTCCTCCTAGGCCGACGCCCCCCAAGAGTCCTCCTAGGCCGCTGCCCCCCAAGAGGCCTCCTAGGTTTCCGCCCCCCAAGAGGCCTCCTGGGTCGCCACCCCCCAAGAGGCCTCCTGGGTCACCACCCCCCAAGAGGCCCCCTGGGTCGCCGCCCCCCAAGAGGCCTCCTGGGTCGCCGCCCCCCTAGAGTCCTCCTGGGTCGCCGCCCCCCAATAGGCCTCCTGGATCGCCGTCCCCCAAGAGGCCTCCTGGGTCGCCGCCCCCCAAGAGTCCTCCTGGGTCTCCGCCGCCAAGAGTCCTCCTGGGCCGCCGTCCCCCAAGAATCCTCCTAGGCTGCCGCCCCCTTAGAGGACTCCTGGGTTGCCGCCCCCAAGAGGCCTCCTGGGTCCCGCCCCCCAAGAGGCCTCCTGGATCTCGGTCGCCCAAGAGGCCTCCTGGTTCGCCGCCCCCCAAGAGGCATCCTAGGTTTCCGCCACCCAAGAGGCATCCTGGATCGCCGTCCCCCAAGAAGCCTCCTAGGTTGCCGCCCCCCAAGAGGCCTCCTGGGTCACCGCTCCCCAAGAGGCCTCCTGGGTCGCCGTCCCCCTAGAGTCCTCCTAGGCCGCCGCCCCCCAAAAGTCCTCCTAGGCCGCCGCCCCTAAGAGGCCTCCTGGGTCGCCGCCCCCAAGAGGCCTCCTGGGTTACTGCTCCCCAAGAGGACTCCTGGGTTGCCGCCCCCCAAGAGGCCTCCTGGGTGTCTGCCCCCCAAGAGGCCTCCTAGGTTTCCGCCCCCCAAGAGGCCTTCTGGGTCGCCACCACCCAAGAGGCCTCCTGGGTTGCTGCCCCCCTAGAGTCCTCCTAGGCCGCCGCCCCCCAAGAGGCCTCCTGGGTCGCCGCCCCCCTAGAGTCCTCCTGGTTCGCCGCCCCCCAAGAGGCCTCCTGGATCGCCGTCCCCCAAGAGGCCTCCTGGGTCGCCGCCCCCCAAGAGTCCTCCTGGGTCTCCGCCGCCAAGACTCCTCCTGGGCCGCCGCCCCCCAAGAATCCTCCTAGGCTGCCGCCCCCTAAGAGGACTCCTGGGTTGCCGCGCCCAAGATGCCTCCTGGGTCGCCGCCCCCCAAGAGGCCTCCTGGGTCGCCGCCCCCCAAGAGTCCTCCTGGGTCTCCGCCGCCAAGAGTCCTCCTTGGCCGCCGCCCCCCAAGAATCCTCCTAGGCTGCCGCCCCCTAAGAGGACTCCTGGGTTGCCGCCCCCAAGAGGCCTCCTGGGTCGCCGCCCCCCTAGAGTCCTCCTGGTTCGCCGTCCCCAAGAGGCCTCCTGGATCGCCGTCCCCCAAGAGGCCTCCTGGGTCGCCGCCCCCCAAGAGTCCTCCTGGGTCTCCGCCGCCAGGACTCCTCCTGGGCCGCCGCCCCCCAAGAATCCTCCTAGGCTGCCGCCCCCTAAGAGGACTCCTGGGTTGCCGCGCCCAAGATGCCTCCTGGGTCGCCGCCCCCCAAGAGGCCTCATGGGTCGCCGCCCCCCAAGAGTCCTCCTGGGTCTCCGCCGCCAAGAGTCCTCCTTGGCCGCCGCCCCCCAAGAATCCTCCTAGGCTGCCGCCCCCTAAGAGGACTCCTGGGTTGCCGCCCCCAAGAGGCCTCCTGGGTCACCGCCCCCCTAGAGTCCTCCTGGGTCGCCGCCCCCCAAGAGGCCTCCTGGATCGCCGTCCCCCAAGAGGCCTCCTGGGCCGCCGCCCCCCAAGAATCCTCCTAGGCTGCCGCCCCCTAAGAGGACTCCTGGGTCGCAGCCCCCCTAGAGTCCTCCTAGGTCGCCGCCCCCCAAGAGTCCTCCTAGGCCGCCGCCCCCTAAGAGGACTCCTGGGTTGCCGCCCCCCAAGAGGCCTCCTGGGTCGCCGTCCCCCAAGAGTCCTCCTGGGTCTATGCCGCCAAAAGTCCTCCTAGGCCGCCGCCCCCCATGAGTCCTCCTAGGCCGCCGCCCCCCAAGAGTCCTCCTAGGCCGCCGCCCCCTAAGAGGCCTCCTGGGTCGCCGCCCCCAAGAGGCCTCCTGGGTCGCTGCTCCCCAAGAGAACTCCTGGGTCGCAGCCTCCCAAGAGGCCTCCTGGGTCGCCGCCCCCCAAGATTCCTCCTAGGTTGCCGCCCCCCAAGAGGCCTCCTAGGTTGCCGCCCCCAAGAGAACTCCTAGGTTTCTGCCCCCCAAGAGGCCTCCTGGATCGCCGTCCCCCAAGAGGCCTCCTAGGTTGCCGCCCCCAAGAGAACTCCTAGGTTTCCGCCCCCCAAGAGGCCTCCTGGGTCGCCGCCCCCCAAGAGGCCTCCTGGGTCGCAGCCCCCCTAGAGTCCTCCTAGGCCGCCGCCCCCCAAGAGTCCTCCTAGGCCGCCGCCCCCTAAGAGGACTCCTGGGTCGCCGCCCCCCAAGAGGCCTCCTGGGTCTCCGCCGCCAAGAGTCCTCCTAGGCCGCCGCCCCCTAAGAAGCCTCCTGGGTCGCCGCCCCCAAGAGGCCTCCTGGGTCGCTGCTCCCCAAGAGGCCTCCTGGGTCACCGCCCCCCAAGAGGCCTCCTGGGTGTCTGTCCCCTAAGAGGCCTCCTAGGTAGCCGCACTCCAAGAGTCCTCCTGGGTCGCCGCCCCCCAAGAGGCCTCCTGGGTCGCCGCCCCCCAAGAGTCCTCCTAGGCTGACGCCCCCCAAGAGTCCTCCTAGGCCGCTGCCCCCTAAGAGGCCTCCTAGGTTTCCGCCCCCAAGAGGCCTCCTGGGTCGCCGCCCCCCAGGAGTCCTCCTGGGTCCTCCTAGGCCGACGCCCCCCAAGAGGCCTCCTAGGTTGCCGTCCCCCAAGAGGCCTCCTGGGTCGCCACCCCCCCAAGAGGCCTCCTGGGTCGCCACCCCCCAAGAGGCCCCCTGGGTCGCCGCCCCCCAAGAGGCCTCCTGGGTCGCCGCCCCCCTAGAGTCCTCCTGGGTCGCCGCCCCCCAAGAGGCCTCTTGGATCGCCGTCCCCCAAAAGGCCTCCTGGGCCGCCGCCCCCCAAGAATCCTCCTAGGCTGCCGCCCCCTAAGAGGACTCCTGGGTTGCCGCCCCCAAGAGGCCTCCTGGATCTCGGTCGCCCAAGAGGCCTCCTGGTTCGCCGCCCCCCAAGAGGCATCCTAGGTTTCCGCCACCCAAGAGGCATCCTGGATCGCCGTCCCCCAAGAAGCCTCCTAGGTTGCCGCCCCCCAAGAGGCCTCCTGGGTCGCCGCTCCCCAAGAGGCCTCCTGGGTCGCCGTCCCCCTAGAGTCCTCCTAGGCCGCCGCCCCCCAAAAGTCCTCCTAGGCCGCCGCCCCTAAGAGGCCTCCTGGGTCGCCGCCCCCAAGAGGCCTCCTGGGTTACTGCTCCCCAAGAGGACTCCTGGGTTGCCGTCCCCCAAGAGGCCTCCTGGGTGTCTGCCCCCCAAGAGGCCTCCTAGGTTTCCGCCCCCCAAGAGGCCTTCTGGGTCGCCACCACCCAAGAGGCATCCTGGGTTGCTGCCCCCCTAGAGTCCTCCTAGGCCGCCGCCCCCCAAGAGGCCTCCTGGGTCGCCGCCCCCCTAGAGTCCTCCTGGGTCGCCGTCCCCCAAGAGGCCTCCTGGGTCGCCGCCCCCCAAGAGTCCTCCTGGGTCTCCGCCGCCAAGAGTCCTCCTGGGCCGCCGTCCCCCAAGAATCCTCCTAGGCTGCCGCCCCCTTAGAGGACTCCTGGGTTGCCGCCCCCAAGAGGCCTCCTGGGTCCCGCCCCCCAAGAGGCCTCCTGGATCTCGGTCGCCCAAGAGGCCTCCTGGTTCGCCGCCCCCCAAGAGGCATCCTAGGTTTCCGCCACCCAAGAGGCATCCTGGATCGCCGTCCCCCAAGAAGCCTCCTAGGTTGCCGCCCCCCAAGAGGCCTCCTGGGTCGCCGCTCCCCAAGAGGCCTCCTGGGTCGCCGTCCCCCTAGAGTCCTCCTAGGCCGCCGCCCCCCAAAAGTCCTCCTAGGCCGCCGCCCCTAAGAGGCCTCCTGGGTCGCCGCCCCCAAGAGGCCTCCTGGGTGTCTGCCCCCCAAGAGGCCTCCTAGGTTTCCGCCCCCCAAGAGGCCTTCTGGGTCGCCACCACCCAAGAGGCCTCCTGGGTTGCTGCCCCCCTAGAGTCCTCCTAGGCCGCCGCCCCCCAAGAGGCCTCCTGGGTCGCCGCCCCCCTAGAGTCCTCCTGGTTCGCCGCCCCCCAAGAGGCCTCCTGGATCGCCGTCCCCCAAGAGGCCTCCTGGGTCGCCGCCCCCCAAGAGTCCTCCTGGGTCTCCGCCGCCAAGACTCCTCCTGGGCCGCCGCCCCCCAAGAATCCTCCTAGGCTGCTGCCCCCTAAGAGGACTCCTGGGTTGCCGCGCCCAAGATGCCTCCTGGGTCGCCGCCCCCCAAGAGGCCTCCTGGGTCGCCGCCCCCCAAGAGTCCTCCTGGGTCTCTGCCGCCAAGAGTCCTCCTTGGCCGCCGCCCCCCAAGAATCCTCCTAGGCTGCCGCCCCCTAAGATGACTCCTGGGTTGCCGCCCCCAAGAGGCCTCCTGGGTCGCCGCCCCCCTAGAGTCCTCCTGGGTTTGCCGCCCCCCAAGAGGCCTCCTGGATCGCCGTCCCCCAAGAGGCCTCCTAGGCCGCCGCCCCCCATGAGTCCTCCTAGGCCGCCGCCCCCCAAGTGTCCTCCTAGTCCGCCGCCCCCTAAGAGGCCTCCTGGGTCGCCGCCCCCAAGAGGCCTCCTGGGTCGCTGCTCCCCAAGAGGACTCCTGGGTCGCAGCCCCCCAAGAGGCCTCCTGGGTCGCCGTCCCCCAAGATTCCTCCTAGGTTGCCGCCCCCCAAGAGGCCTCCTAGGTTGCCGCCCCCAAGAGAACTCCTAGGTTTCTGCCCCCCAAGAGGCCTCCTGGATCGCCGTCCCCCAAGAGGCCTCCTAGGTTGCCGCCCCCAAGAAAACTCCTAGGTTTCCGCCCCCCAAGAGGCCTCCTGGGTCGCCGCCCCCCAAGAGGCCTCCTGGGTCGCAGCCCCCCTAGAGTCCTCCTAGGCCGCCGCCCCCCAAGAGTCCTCCTAGGCCGCCGCCCCCTAAGAGGCCTCCTCGGTCGCCGCTCCCCAAGAGGCCTCCTGGGTCGCCGTCCCCCTAGAGTCCTAGGCCGCCGCCCCCCAAAAGTCCTCCTAGGCCGCCGCCCCTAAGAGGCCTCCTGGGTCGCCGCCCCCAAGAGGCCTCCTGGGTTACTGCTCCCCAAGAGGACTCCTGGGTTGCCGCCCCCCCAAGAGGCCTCCTGGGTGTCTGCCCCCCAAGAGGCCTCCTAGGTTTCCGCCCCCCAAGAGGCCTTCTGGGTCGCCACCCACCCAAGAGGCCTCCTGGGTTGCTGCCCCCCTAGAGTCCTCCTAGGCCGCCGCCCCCCAAGAGGCCTCCTGGGTCGCCGCCCCCCTAGAGTCCTCCTGGTTCGCCGCCCCCCAAGAGGCCTCCTGGATCGCCGTCCCCCAAGAGGCCTCCTGGGTCGCCGCCCCCCAAGAGTCCTCCTGGGTCTCCGCCGCCAAAGACTCCTCCTGGGCCGCCGCGCCCCAAGAATCCTCCTAGGCTGCCGCCCCCTAAGAGGGGGGACTCCTGGGTTGCCGCGCCTAAGATGCCTCCTGGGTCGCCGCCCCCGAAGAGGCCTCCTGGGTCGCCGCCCCCCAAGAGTCCTCCTTGGCCGCCGCCCCCCAAGAATCCTCCTAGGCTGCCGCCCCCTAAGAGGACTCCTGGGTTGCCGCCCCCAAGAGGCCTCCTGGGTCGCCGCCCCCCCTAGAGTCCTCCTGGGTCGCCGCCCCCCAAGAGGCCTCCTGGATCGCCGTCCCCAAGAGGCCTCCTGGGTCGCCGCCCCCCAAGAGTCCTCCTGGGTCTCCGCCGCCAAGAGTCCTCCTGGGCCGCCGCCCCCCCAAGAATCCTCCTAGGCTGCCGCCCCCTAAGAGGACTCCTGGGTCGCAGCCCCCCTAGAATCCTCCTAGGTCGCCGCCCCCCAAGAGTCCTCCTAGGCCGCCGCCCCCTAAGAGGACTCCTGGGTCGCCGCCCCCCAAGAGGCCTCCTGGGTTTCTGCCTCCCAAGAGGCCTCCTTGGTTGCCGCCCCCCAAGAGGCCTCCTGGGTCGCCGTCCCCCAAGAGTCCTCCTGGGTCTACGCCGCCAAAAGTCCTCCTAGGCCGCGGCCCCCCATGAGTCCTCCTAGGCCGCCGCCCCCCCAAGAGTCCTCCTAGGCCGCCGCCCCCTAAGAGGCCTCCTGGGTCGCCGCCCCCAAGAGGCCTCCTGGGTCGCTGCTCCCCAAGAGAACTCCTGGGTCGCAGCCCCCCAAGAGGCCTCCTGGGTCGCCGCCCCCCAAGATTCCTCCTAGGTTGCCGCCCCCCCAAGAGGCCTCCTAGGTTGCCGCCCCCAAGAGAACTCCTAGGTTTCTGCCCCCCAAGAGGCCTCCTGGATCGCCGTCCCCCAAGAGGCCTCCTAGGTTGCCGTCCCCAAGAGAACTCCTAGGTTTCCGCCCCCCAAGAGGCCTCCTGGGTCGCCGCCCCCCAAGAGGCCTCCTGGGTCGCAGCCCCCCTAGAGTCCTCCTAGGCCGCCGCCCCCCAAGAGTCCTCCTCGGCCGCCGCCCCCTAAGAGGCCTCCTGGGTGTCTGCCCCCCAAGAGGCCTCCTAGGTTTCCGCCCCCCAAGAGGCCTTCTGGGTCGCCACCACCCAAGAGGCCTCCTGGGTTGCTGCCCCCTAGAGTCCTCCTAGGCCGCCGCCCCCCAAGAGGCCTCCTGGGTCGCCGCCCCCTAGAGTCCTCCTGGTTCGCCGCCCCCCAAGAGGCCCTCCTGGATCGCCGTCCCCCAAGAGGCCTTCTGGGTCGCCACCACCCAAGAGGCCTCCTGGGTTGCTGCCCCCCCTAGAGTCCTCCTAGGCCGCCGCCCCCCCAAGAGGACTCCTGGGTTGCCGCCCCCCAAGAGGCCTCCTGGGTGTCTGCCCCCCAAGAGGCCTCCTAGGTTTCCGCCCCCCAAGAGGCCTTCTGGGTCGCCACCACCCAAGAGGCCTCCTGGGTTGCTGCCCCCCTAGAGTCCTCCTAGGCCGCCGCCCCCCAAGAGGCCTCCTGGGTCGCCGCCCCCCTAGAGTCCTCCTGGTTCGCCGCCCCCCAAGAGGGCCTCCTGGATCGCCGTCCCCCAAGAGGCCTCCTGGGTCGCCGCCCCCCAAGAGTCCTCCTGGGTCTCCGCCGCCAAGACTCCTCCTGGGCCGCCGCGCCCCAAGAATCCTCCTAGGCTGCCGCCCCCTAAGAGGACTCCTGGGTTGCCGCGCCCAAGATGCCTCCTGGGTCGCCGCCCCCGAAGAGGCCTCCTGGGTCGCCGCCCCCCAAGTCCTCCTTGGCCGCCGCCCCCCAAGAATCCTCCTAGGCTGCCGCCCCCTAAGAGGACTCCTGGGTTGCCGCCCCCAAGAGGCCTCCTGGGTCGCCGCCCCCCTAGAGTCCTCCTGGGTCGCCGCCCCCCAAGAGGCCTCCTGGATCGCCGTCCCCCAAGAGGCCCTCCTGGGTCGCCGCCCCCCAAGAGTCCTCCTGGGTCTCCGCCGCCAAGAGTCCTCCTGGGCCGCCGCCCCCCAAGAATTCTCCTAGGCTGCCGCCCCCTAAGAGGACTCCTGGGTCGCAGCCCCCCTAGAATCCTCCTAGGTCGCCGCCCCCCCAAGAGTCCTCCTAGGCCGCCGCCCCCTAAGAGGACTCCTGGGTCGCCGCCCCCCCAAGAGGCCTCCTGGGTTTCTGCCCCCCAAGAGGCCTCCTTGGTTGCCGCCCCCCAAGAGGCCTCCTGGGTCGCCGTCCCCCAAGAGTCCTCCTGGGTCTACGCCGCCAAAAGTCCTCCTAGGCCGCGGCCCCCCATGAGTCCTCCTAGGCCGCCGCCCCCCAAGAGTCCTCCTAGGCCGCCGCCCCCTAAGAGGCCTCCTGGGTCGCCCGCCCCCAAGAGGCCTCCTGGGTCGCTGCTCCCCAAGAGAACTCCTGGGTCGCAGCCCCCCAAGAGGCCTCCTGGGTCGCCGCCCCCCAAGATTCCTCCTAGGTTGCCGCCCCCCAAGAGGCCTCCTAGGTTGCCGCCCCCAAGAGAACTCCTAGGTTTCTGCCCCCCAAGAGGCCTCCTGGATCGCCGTCCCCCAAGAGGCCTCCTAGGTTGCCGTCCCCAAGAGAACTCCTAGGTTTCCGCCCCCCAAGAGGCCTCCTGGGTCGCCGCCCCCCAAGAGGCCTCCTGGGTCGCAGCCCCCCTAGAGTCCTCCTAGGCCGCCGCCCCCCAAGAGTCCTCCTAGGCCGCCGCCCCCTAAGAGGACTCCTGGGTCGCCGCCCCCCAAGAGGCCTCCTGGGTTTCTGCCCCCCAAGAGGCCTCCTAGGTTGCCGCTCCCCAAGAGGCCTCCTGGGTCGCCGCCCCCCCAAGAGTCCTCCTGGATCTCCTCCGCCAAGAGTCCTCCTAGGCCTCCGCCCCCCAAGAGTCCTCCTAGGCCGCCGCCCCCTAAGAGGCCTCCTGGGTCGCCGCCCCAAAGAGGACTCCTGGGTCGCTGCTCCCCCAAGAGGACTCCTGGGTCGGCGCCCCCCCAAGAGGCCTCCTAGGTCGCCGCCCCCCAAGATGCCTCCTGGGTCGCCGCCCCCCAAGAGGCCTCCTGGGTCGCCGCCCCCAAAGAGTCCTCCTGGGTCTCCGCCGCCAAGAGTCCTCCTAGGCCGCCGCCCCCCAAGAGGCCTTCTGGGTGTCTGCCCCCCAAGAGTCCTCCTGGGTCTCCGCCGCCAAGAGTCCTCCTAGGCCGCCGCCCCCTAAGAAGCCTCCAGGGTCGACGCCCCCAAGAGGCCTCCTAGGTTGCCGCCCCCCAAGAGGCCTCCTGGGTCACCTCCCCCCAGGAGTCCTCCTGGGTCCTCCTAGGCCGATGCCCCCCAAGAGTCCTCCTAGGCCGCTGCCCCCTAAGAGACCTCCTTGGTTTCTGCCCCCCAAGAGGCCTCCTAGGTTGCCGCCCCCCAAGAGGCCTCCTGGGTCAACTCCCCCAGGAGGCCTCCTGGGTCGCCGTCCCCCTAGAGTCCTCCTAGGCCACCGCCCCCCAAGAGTCCTCCTAGGCCGCCGCCCCCTAAGAGGCCTCCAGGGTCGCCGCCCCCAAGAGGCCTCCTGGGTTGCTGCTCCCCAAGAGGACTCCTGGGTCGCCGCCCCCCAAGAGGCCTCCTGGGTCTCTGCCCCCCAAGAGGCCTCCTTGGTTGCCCCCCCTCAAGAGGCTTCCTGGGTCGCCGCCCCCCAAGAGTCCTTCTGGGTCGCTGTCCCCCAAGAGTACTCCTGGGTCTCCGCCGCCAAGAGTCCTCCTAGGCCGTCGCCCACCAAGAGGCCTTCTGGGTGTCTGCCCCCCAAGAGTCCTCCTGGGTCTCCGCCGCCAAGAGTCCTCCTCGGCCGCCGCCCCCTAAGAGGCCTCCTGGGTCGCCGCCCCCAAGAGGCCTCCTTGGTCGCTGCTCCCCAAGAGGACTCCTGGGTCGCCGCCCCCCAAGAGGCCTCCTAGGTTGCCGCCCCCCAAGAGGCCTCCTAGGTTGCCACCCCCAAGAGAACTCCTAGGTTTCTGCCCCCCAAGAGGCCTCCTGGATCGCCGTCCCCCAAGAGGCCTCCTGGGTCGCCACCCCCCAAGAGGCCTCCTGGGTCGCCACCCCCCAAGAGGCCCCCTGGGTCGCCGCCCCCCAAGAGGCCTCCTGGGTCGCCGCCCCCCCTAGAGTCCTCCTGGGTCGCCGCCCCCCAAGAGGCCTCTTGGATCGCCGTCCCCCAAAAGGCCTCCTGGGCCGCCGCCCCCCAAGAATCCTCCTAGGCTGCCGCCCCCTAAGAGGACTCCTGGGTTGCCGCCCCCAAGAGGCCTCCTGGATCTCGGTCGCCCAAGAGGCCTCCTGGTTCGCCGCCCCCCAAGAGGCATCCTAGGTTTCCGCCACCCAAGAGGCATCCTGGATCGCCGTCCCCCAAGAAGCCTCCTAGGTTGCCGCCCCCCAAGAGGCCTCCTGGGTCGCCGCTCCCCAAGAGGCCTCCTGGGTCGCCGTCCCCCTAGAGTCCTCCTAGGCCGCCGCCCCCCCAAAAGTCCTCCTAGGCCGCCGCCCCTAAGAGGCCTCCTGGGTCGCCGCCCCCAAGAGGCCTCCTGGGTTACTGCTCCCCAAGAGGACTCCTGGGTTGCCGTCCCCCAAGAGGCCTCCTGGGTGTCTGCCCCCCAAGAGGCCTCCTAGGTTTCCGCCCCCCAAGAGGCCTTCTGGGTCGCCACCACCCAAGAGGCATCCTGGGTTGCTGCCCCCCTAGAGTCCTCCTAGGCCGCCGCCCCCCAAGAGGCCTCCTGGGTCGCCGCCCCCCTAGAGTCCTCCTGGGTCGCCGTCCCCCAAGAGGCCTCCTGGGTCGCCGCCCCCCAAGAGTCCTCCTGGGTCTCCGCCGCCAAGAGTCCTCCTGGGCCGCCGTCCCCCAAGAATCCTCCTAGGCTGCCGCCCCCTTAGAGGACTCCTGGGTTGCCGCCCCCAAGAGGCCTCCTGGGTCCCGCCCCCCAAGAGGCCTCCTGGATCTCGGTCGCCCAAGAGGCCTCCTGGTTCGCCGCCCCCCAAGAGGCATCCTAGGTTTCCGCCACCCAAGAGGCATCCTGGATCGCCGTCCCCCAAGAAGCCTCCTAGGTTGCCGCCCCCCAAGAGGCCTCCTGGGTCGCCGCTCCCCAAGAGGCCTCCTGGGTCGCCGTCCCCCTAGAGTCCTCCTAGGCCGCCGCCCCCCAAAAGTCCTCCTAGGCCGCCGCCCCTAAGAGGCCTCCTGGGTCGCCGCCCCCAAGAGGCCTCCTGGGTTACTGCTCCCCAAGAGGACTCCTGGGTTGCCGCCCCCCAAGAGGCCTCCTGGGTGTCTGCCCCCCAAGAGGCCTCCTAGGTTTCCGCCCCCCAAGAGGCCTTCTGGGTCGCCACCACCCAAGAGGCCTCCTGGGTTGCTGCCCCCCTAGAGTCCTCCTAGGCCGCCGCCCCCCAAGAGGCCTCCTGGGTCGCCGCCCCCCAAGAGTCCTCCTGGTTCGCCGCCCCCCAAGAGGCCTCCTGGATCGCCGTCCCCCAAGAGGCCTCCTGGGTCGCCGCCCCCCAAGAGTCCTCCTGGGTCTCCGCCGCCAAGACTCCTCCTGGGCCGCCGCCCCCCAAGAATCCTCCTAGGCTGCTGCCCCCTAAGAGGACTCCTGGGTTGCCGCGCCCAAGATGCCTCCTGGGTCGCCGCCCCCCAAGAGGCCTCCTGGGTCGCCGCCCCCCAAGAGTCCTCCTGGGTCTCTGCCGCCAAGAGTCCTCCTTGGCCGCCGCCCCCCAAGAATCCTCCTAGGCTGCCGCCCCCTAAGAGGACTCCTGGGTTGCCGCCCCCAAGAGGCCTCCTGGGTCGCCGCCCCCCTAGAGTCCTCCTGGGTTTGCCGCCCCCCAAGAGGCCTCCTGGATCGCCGTCCCCCAAGAGGCCTCCTAGGCCGCCGCCCCCCATGAGTCCTCCTAGGCCGCCGCCCCCCAAGAGTCCTCCTAGGCCGCCGCCCCCTAAGAGGCCTCCTGGGTCGCCGCCCCCAAGAGGCCTCCTGGGTCGCTGCTCCCCAAGAGGACTCCTGGGTCGCAGCCCCCCAAGAGGCCTCCTGGGTCGCCGTCCCCCCAAGATTCCTCCTAGGTTGCCGCCCCCCAAGAGGCCTCCTAGGTTGCCGCCCCCAAGAGAACTCCTAGGTTTCTGCCCCCCAAGAGGCCTCCTGGATCGCCGTCCCCCAAGAGGCCTCCTAGGTTGCCGCCCCCAAGAAAACTCCTAGGTTTCCGCCCCCCAAGAGGCCTCCTGGGTCGCCGCCCCCCAAGAGGCCTCCTGGGTCGCAGCCCCCCTAGAGTCCTCCTAGGCCGCCGCCCCCCAAGAGTCCTCCTAGGCCGCCGCCCCCTAAGAGGCCTCCTGGGTCGCCGCTCCCCAAGAGGCCTCCTGGGTCGCCGTCCCCCTAGAGTCCTCCTAGGCCGCCGCCCCCCAAAAGTCCTCCTAGGCCGCCGCCCCTAAGAGGCCTCCTGGGTCGCCGCCCCCAAGAGGCCTCCTGGGTTACTGCTCCCCAAGAGGACTCCTGGGTTGCCGCCCCCCAAGAGGCCTCCTGGGTGTCTGCCCCCCCAAGAGGCCTCCTAGGTTTCCGCCCCCCAAGAGGCCTTCTGGGTCGCCACCACCCAAGAGGCCTCCTGGGTTGCTGCCCCCCTAGAGTCCTCCTAGGCCGCCGCCCCCCAAGAGGCCTCCTGGGTCGCCGCCCCCCTAGAGTCCTCCTGGTTCGCCGCCCCCCAAGAGGCCTCCTGGATCGCCGTCCCCCAAGAGGCCTCCTGGGTCGCCGCCCCCCAAGAGTCCTCCTGGGTCTCCGCCGCCAAGACTCCTCCTGGGCCGCCGCGCCCCAAGAATCCTCCTAGGCTGCCGCCCCCTAAGAGGACTCCTGGGTTGCCGCGCCCAAGATGCCTCCTGGGTCGCCGCCCCCGAAGAGGCCTCCTGGGTCGCCGCCCCCCAAGAGTCCTCCTTGGCCGCCGCCCCCCAAGAATCCTCCTAGGCTGCCGCCCCCTAAGAGGACTCCTGGGTTGCCGCCCCCAAGAGGCCTCCTGGGTCGCCGCCCCCCTAGAGTCCTCCTGGGTCGCCGCCCCCCAAGAGGCCTCCTGGATCGCCGTCCCCCAAGAGGCCTCCTGGGTCGCCGCCCCCCAAGAGTCCTCCTGGGTCTCCGCCGCCAAGAGTCCTCCTGGGCCGCCGCCCCCCAAGAATCCTCCTAGGCTGCCGCCCCCTAAGAGGACTCCTGGGTCGCAGTCCCCCTAGAATCCTCCTAGGTCGCCGCCCCCCAAGAGTCCTCCTAGGCCGCCGCCCCCTAAGAGGACTCCTGGGTCGCCGCCCCCCAAGAGGCCTCCTGGGTTTCTGCCCCCCAAGAGGCCTCCTTGGTTGCCGCCCCCCAAGAGGCCTCCTGGGTCGCCGTCCCCCAAGAGTCCTCCTGGGTCTACGCCGCCAAAAGTCCTCCTAGGCCGCGGCCCCCCATGAGTCCTCCTAGGCCGCCGCCCCCCAAGAGTCCTCCTAGGCCGCCGCCCCCTAAGAGGCCTCCTGGGTCGCCGCCCCCAAGAGGCCTCCTGGGTCGCTGCTCCCCAAGAGAACTCCTGGGTCGCAGCCCCCCAAGAGGCCTCCTGGGTCGCCGCCCCCCAAGATTCCTCCTAGGTTGCCGCCCCCCAAGAGGCCTCCTAGGTTGCCGCCCCCAAGAGAACTCCTAGGTTTCTGCCCCCCAAGAGGCCTCCTGGATCGCCGTCCCCCAAGAGGCCTCCTAGGTTGCCGTCCCCAAGAGAACTCCTAGGTTTCCGCCCCCCAAGAGGCCTCCTGGGTCGCCGCCCCCCAAGAGGCCTCCTGGGTCGCAGCCCCCCTAGAGTCCTCCTAGGCCGCCGCCCCCCAAGAGTCCTCCTAGGCCGCCGCCCCCTAAGAGGACTCCTGGGTCGCCGCCCCCCAAGAGGCCTCCTGGGTTTCTGCCCCCCAAGAGGCCTCCTAGGTTGCCGCTCCCCAAGAGGCCTCCTGGGTCGCCGCCCCCCAAGAGTCCTCCTGGATCTCCTCCGCCAAGAGTCCTCCTAGGCCTCCGCCCCCCAAGAGTCCTCCTAGGCCGCCGCCCCCTAAGAGGCCTCCTGGGTCGCCGCCCCAAAGAGGACTCCTGGGTCGCTGCTCCCCAAGAGGACTCCTGGGTCGGCGCCCCCCAAGAGGCCTCCTAGGTCGCCGCCCCCCAAGATGCCTCCTGGGTCGCCGCCCCCCAAGAGGCCTCCTGGGTCGCCGCCCCCAAAGAGTCCTCCTGGGTCTCCGCCGCCAAGAGTCCTCCTAGGCCGCCGCCCCCCAAGAGGCCTTCTGGGTGTCTGCCCCCCAAGAGTCCTCCTGGGTCTCCGCCGCCAAGAGTCCTCCTAGGCCGCCGCCCCCTAAGAAGCCTCCAGGGTCGCCGCCCCCAAGAGGCCTTCTAGGTTGCCGCCCCCCAAGAGGCCTCCTGGGTCACCTCCCCCCAGGAGTCCTCCTGGGTCCTCCTAGGCCGATGCCCCCCAAGAGTCCTCCTAGGCCGCTGCCCCCTAAGAGACCTCCTTGGTTTCTGCCCCCCAAGAGGCCTCCTAGGTTGCCGCCCCCCAAGAGGCCTCCTGGGTCAACTCCCCCCAGGAGGCCTCCTGGGTCGCCGTCCCCCTAGAGTCCTCCTAGGCCACCGCCCCCCAAGAGTCCTCCTAGGCCGCCGCCCCCTAAGAGGCCTCCAGGGTCGCCGCCCCCAAGAGGCCTCCTGGGTTGCTGCTCCCCAAGAGGACTCCTGGGTCGCCGCCCCCCAAGAGGCCTCCTGGGTCTCTGCCCCCCAAGAGGCCTCCTTGGTTGCCCCCCCCAAGAGGCTTCCTGGGTCGCCGCCCCCCAAGAGTCCTTCTGGGTCGCCGTCCCCCAAGAGTACTCCTGGGTCTCCGCCGCCAAGAGTCCTCCTAGGCCGTCGCCCACCAAGAGTCCTTCTGGGTCGCTGTCCCCCAAGAGTACTCCTGGGTCTCCGCCGCCAAGAGTCCTCCTAGGCTGTCGCCCACCAAGAGGCCTTCTGGGTGTCTGCCCCCCAAGAGTCCTCCTGGGTCTCCGCCGCCAAGAGTCCTCCTAGGCCGCCGCCCCCTAAGAGGCCTCCTGGGTCTCCGCCCCCAAGAGGCCTCCTTGGTCGCTGCTCCCCAAGAGGACTCCTGGGTCGCCGCCCCCCAAGAGGCCTCCTAGGTTGCCGCCCCCCAAGAGGCCTCCTAGGTTGCCACCCCCAAGAGAACTCCTAGGTTTCTGCCCCCCAAGAGGCCTCCTGGATCGCCGTCCCCCAAGAGGCCTCCTGGGTCGCCACCCCCCAAGAGGCCTCCTGGGTCGCCACCCCCCAAGAGGCCCCCTGGGTCGCCGCCCCCCAAGAGGCCTCCTGGGTCGCCGCCCCCCTAGAGTCCTCCTGGGTCGCCGCCCCCCAAGAGGCCTCTTGGATCGCCGTCCCCCAAAAGGCCTCCTGGGCCGCCGCCCCCCAAGAATCCTCCTAGGCTGCCGCCCCCTAAGAGGACTCCTGGGTTGCCGCCCCCAAGAGGCCTCCTGGATCTCGGTCGCCCAAGAGGCCTCCTGGTTCGCCGCCCCCCAAGAGGCATCCTAGGTTTCCGCCACCCAAGAGGCATCCTGGATCGCCGTCCCCCAAGAAGCCTCCTAGGTTGCCGCCCCCCAAGAGGCCTCCTGGGTCGCCGCTCCCCAAGAGGCCTCCTGGGTCGCCGTCCCCCTAGAGTCCTCCTAGGCCGCCGCCCCCCAAAAGTCCTCCTAGGCCGCCGCCCCTAAGAGGCCTCCTGGGTCGCCGCCCCCAAGAGGCCTCCTGGGTTACTGCTCCCCAAGAGGACTCCTGGGTTGCCGTCCCCCAAGAGGCCTCCTGGGTGTCTGCCCCCCAAGAGGCCTCCTAGGTTTCCGCCCCCCAAGAGGCCTTCTGGGTCGCCACCACCCAAGAGGCATCCTGGGTTGCTGCCCCCCTAGAGTCCTCCTAGGCCGCCGCCCCCCAAGAGGCCTCCTGGGTCGCCGCCCCCCTAGAGTCCTCCTGGGTCGCCGTCCCCCAAGAGGCCTCCTGGGTCGCCGCCCCCCAAGAGTCCTCCTGGGTCTCCGCCGCCAAGAGTCCTCCTGGGCCGCCGTCCCCCAAGAATCCTCCTAGGCTGCCGCCCCCTTAGAGGACTCCTGGGTTGCCGCCCCCAAGAGGCCTCCTGGGTCCCGCCCCCCAAGAGGCCTCCTGGATCTCGGTCGCCCAAGAGGCCTCCTGGTTCGCCGCCCCCCAAGAGGCATCCTAGGTTTCCGCCACCCAAGAGGCATCCTGGATCGCCGTCCCCCAAGAAGCCTCCTAGGTTGCCGCCCCCCCAAGAGGCCTCCTGGGTCGCCGCTCCCCAAGAGGCCTCCTGGGTCGCCGTCCCCCTAGAGTCCTCCTAGGCCGCCGCCCCCCAAAAGTCCTCCTAGGCCGCCGCCCCTAAGAGGCCTCCTGGGTCGCCGCCCCCAAGAGGCCTCCTGGGTTACTGCTCCCCAAGAGGACTCCTGGGTTGCCGCCCCCCAAGAGGCCTCCTGGGTGTCTGCCCCCCAAGAGGCCTCCTAGGTTTCCGCCCCCCAAGAGGCCTTCTGGGTCGCCACCACCCAAGAGGCCTCCTGGGTTGCTGCCCCCCTAGAGTCCTCCTAGGCCGCCGCCCCCCAAGAGGCCTCCTGGGTCGCCGCCCCCCCAAGAGTCCTCCTGGTTCGCCGCCCCCCAAGAGGCCTCCTGGATCGCCGTCCCCCAAGAGGCCTCCTGGGTCGCCGCCCCCCAAGAGTCCTCCTGGGTCTCCGCCGCCAAGACTCCTCCTGGGCCGCCGCCCCCCAAGAATCCTCCTAGGCTGCTGCCCCCTAAGAGGACTCCTGGGTTGCCGCGCCCAAGATGCCTCCTGGGTCGCCGCCCCCCAAGAGGCCTCCTGGGTCGCCGCCCCCCAAGAGTCCTCCTGGGTCTCTGCCGCCAAGAGTCCTCCTTGGCCGCCGCCCCCCAAGAATCCTCCTAGGCTGCCGCCCCCTAAGAGGACTCCTGGGTTGCCGCCCCCAAGAGGCCTCCTGGGTCGCCGCCCCCCTAGAGTCCTCCTGGGTTTGCCGCCCCCCAAGAGGCCTCCTGGATCGCCGTCCCCCAAGAGGCCTCCTAGGCCGCCGCCCCCCATGAGTCCTCCTAGGCCGCCGCCCCCCAAGAGTCCTCCTAGGCCGCCGCCCCCTAAGAGGCCTCCTGGGTCGCCGCCCCCAAGAGGCCTCCTGGGTCGCTGCTCCCCAAGAGGACTCCTGGGTCGCAGCCCCCCAAGAGGCCTCCTGGGTCGCCGTCCCCCAAGATTCCTCCTAGGTTGCCGCCCCCCAAGAGGCCTCCTAGGTTGCCGCCCCCAAGAGAACTCCTAGGTTTCTGCCCCCCAAGAGGCCTCCTGGATCGCCGTCCCCCAAGAGGCCTCCTAGGTTGCCGCCCCCAAGAGAACTCCTAGGTTTCCGCCCCCCAAGAGGCCTCCTGGGTCGCCGCCCCCCAAGAGGCCTCCTGGGTCGCAGCCCCCCTAGAGTCCTCCTAGGCCGCCGCCCCCCAAGAGTCCTCCTAGGCCGCCGCCCCCTAAGAGGCCTCCTGGGTCGCCGCTCCCCAAGAGGCCTCCTGGGTCGCCGTCCCCCTAGAGTCCTCCTAGGCCGCCGCCCCCCAAAAGTCCTCCTAGGCCGCCGCCCCTAAGAGGCCTCCTGGGTCGCCGCCCCCAAGAGGCCTCCTGGGTTACTGCTCCCCAAGAGGACTCCTGGGTTGCCGCCCCCCAAGAGGCCTCCTGGGTGTCTGCCCCCCAAGAGGCCTCCTAGGTTTCCGCCCCCCAAGAGGCCTTCTGGGTCGCCACCACCCAAGAGGCCTCCTGGGTTGCTGCCCCCCTAGAGTCCTCCTAGGCCGCCGCCCCCCAAGAGGCCTCCTGGGTCGCCGCCCCCCTAGAGTCCTCCTGGTTCGCCGCCCCCCAAGAGGCCTCCTGGATCGCCGTCCCCCAAGAGGCCTCCTGGGTCGCCGCCCCCCAAGAGTCCTCCTGGGTCTCCGCCGCCAAGACTCCTCCTGGGCCGCCGCGCCCCAAGAATCCTCCTAGGCTGCCGCCCCCTAAGAGGACTCCTGGGTTGCCGCGCCCAAGATGCCTCCTGGGTCGCCGCCCCCGAAGAGGCCTCCTGGGTCGCCGCCCCCCAAGAGTCCTCCTTGGCCGCCGCCCCCCAAGAATCCTCCTAGGCTGCCGCCCCCTAAGAGGACTCCTGGGTTGCCGCCCCCAAGAGGCCTCCTGGGTCGCCGCCCCCCCTAGAGTCCTCCTGGGTCGCCGCCCCCCAAGAGGCCTCCTGGATCGCCGTCCCCCAAGAGGCCTCCTGGGTCGCCGCCCCCCAAGAGTCCTCCTGGGTCTCCGCCGCCAAGAGTCCTCCTGGGCCGCCGCCCCCCAAGAATCCTCCTAGGCTGCCGCCCCCTAAGAGGACTCCTGGGTCGCAGTCCCCCTAGAATCCTCCTAGGTCGCCGCCCCCCAAGAGTCCTCCTAGGCCGCCGCCCCCTAAGAGGACTCCTGGGTCGCCGCCCCCCAAGAGGCCTCCTGGGTTTCTGCCCCCCAAGAGGCCTCCTTGGTTGCCGCCCCCCAAGAGGCCTCCTGGGTCGCCGTCCCCCAAGAGTCCTCCTGGGTCTACGCCGCCAAAAGTCCTCCTAGGCCGCGGCCCCCCATGAGTCCTCCTAGGCCGCCGCCCCCCAAGAGTTCTCCTAGGCCGCCGCCCCCTAAGAGGCCTCCTGGGTCGCCGCCCCCAAGAGGCCTCCTGGGTCGCTGCTCCCCAAGAGAACTCCTGGGTCGCAGCCCCCCAAGAGGCCTCCTGGGTCGCCGCCCCCCAAGATTCCTCCTAGGTTGCCGCCCCCCAAGAGGCCTCCTAGGTTGCCGCCCCCAAGAGAACTCCTAGGTTTCTGCCCCCCAAGAGGCCTCCTGGATCGCCGTCCCCCAAGAGGCCTCCTAGGTTGCCGTCCCCAAGAGAACTCCTAGGTTTCCGCCCCCCAAGAGGCCTCCTGGGTCGCCGCCCCCCAAGAGGCCTCCTGGGTCGCAGCCCCCCTAGAGTCCTCCTAGGCCGCCGCCCCCCAAGAGTCCTCCTAGGCCGCCGCCCCCTAAGAGGACTCCTGGGTCGCCGCCCCCCAAGAGGCCTCCTGGGTTTCTGCCCCCCAAGAGGCCTCCTAGGTTGCCGCTCCCCAAGAGGCCTCCTGGGTCGCCGCCCCCCAAGAGTCCTCCTGGATCTCCTCCGCCAAGAGTCCTCCTAGGCCTCCGCCCCCCAAGAGTCCTCCTAGGCCGCCGCCCCCTAAGAGGCCTCCTGGGTCGCCGCCCCAAAGAGGACTCCTGGGTCGCTGCTCCCCAAGAGGACTCCTGGGTCGGCGCCCCCCAAGAGGCCTCCTAGGTCGCCGCCCCCCAAGATGCCTCCTGGGTCGCCGCCCCCCAAGAGGCCTCCTGGGTCGCCGCCCCCAAAGAGTCCTCCTGGGTCTCCGCCGCCAAGAGTCCTCCTAGGCCGCCGCCCCCCAAGAGGCCTTCTGGGTGTCTGCCCCCCAAGAGTCCTCCTGGGTCTCCGCCGCCAAGAGTCCTCCTAGGCCGCCGCCCCCTAAGAAGCCTCCAGGGTCGCCGCCCCCAAGAGGCCTTCTAGGTTGCCGCCCCCCAAGAGGCCTCCTGGGTCACCTCCCCCCAGGAGTCCTCCTGGGTCCTCCTAGGCCGATGCCCCCCAAGAGTCCTCCTAGGCCGCTGCCCCCTAAGAGACCTCCTTGGTTTCTGCCCCCCAAGAGGCCTCCTAGGTTGCCGCCCCCCAAGAGGCCTCCTGGGTCAACTCCCCCCAGGAGGCCTCCTGGGTCGCCGTCCCCCTAGAGTCCTCCTAGGCCACCGCCCCCCAAGAGTCCTCCTAGGCCGCCGCCCCCTAAGAGGCCTCCAGGGTCGCCGCCCCCAAGAGGCCTCCTGGGTTGCTGCTCCCCAAGAGGACTCCTGGGTCGCCGCCCCCCAAGAGGCCTCCTGGGTCTCTGCCCCCCAAGAGGCCTCCTTGGTTGCCCCCCCCAAGAGGCTTCCTGGGTCGCCGCCCCCCAAGAGTCCTTCTGGGTCGCCGTCCCCCAAGAGTACTCCTGGGTCTCCGCCGCCAAGAGTCCTCCTAGGCCGTCGCCCACCAAGAGGCCTTCTGGGTGTCTGCCCCCCAAGAGTCCTCCTGGGTCTCCGCCGCCAAGAGTTCTCCTAGGCCGCCGCCCCCTAAGAGGCCTCCTGGGTCGCCGCCCCCAAGAGGCCTCCTTGGTCGCTGCTCCCCAAGAGGACTCCTGGGTCGCCGCCCCCCAAGAGGCCTCCTAGGTTGCCGCCCCCCAAGAGGCCTCCTAGGTTGCCACCCCCAAGAGAACTCCTAGGTTTCTGCCCCCCAAGAGGCCTCCTGGATCGCCGTCCCCCAAGAGGCCTCCTAGGTTGCCGCCCCCAAGAGAACTCCTAGGTTTCCGCCCCCCAAGAGGCCTCCTGGGTCGCCGCCCCCCAAGAGTCCTCCTGGGTCTCCGCCGCCAAGAGTCCTCCTAGGCCGCCGCCCCCCAAGAGTCCTCCTAGGCCGCCGCCCCCTAAGAGGCCTCCTGGGTCGCCGTCCCCAAGAGGCCTCCTGGGTCGCTGCTCCCCAAGAGGCCTCCTTGGTCGCCGCCCCCCAAGAGGCCTCCTGGGTGTCAGCCCCCCAAGAGGCCTCCTGGGTGTCAGCCCCCCAAGAGGCCTCCTGGGTGTCTGCCCCCCAAGAGGCCTCCTAGGTTGCCGCCCCCCAAGAGGCCTCCTCGGTCGCTGCCCCTTAAGATTCCTCCTAGGCCGCCGCCCCCCAAGAGGCCTCCTCGGTCGCTGCCCCTTAAGAGTCCTCCTTGGCCGCCGCCCTCTAAGAGGCCTCCTGGGTAGCCGCCCCCAAGAGGCCTCCTTGGTCGCTGCTCCCCAAGAGGCCTCCTGGGTCGCTGCTCCCCAAGAGGCCTCCTGGTTCGCTGCTCCCCAAGAGGCCTCCTGGGTCGCCGCCCCCCAAGAGGCCTCCTGGATCGCCGTCCCCCAAGAGGCCTCCGGGTTCGCCGCCCCCCAAGAGGCATCCTAGGTTTCTGCCCCCCAAGAGGCCTCCTGGATCGCTGTCCCCCAAGAGGCCTCCTAGGTTGCCGCCCCCAAGAGGCCTCCTAGGTTTCCGGCCCCCAAGAGGCCTCCTGTGTCGCCGCCCCCCAAGAGGCCTCCTAGGTTGCCGCCCCCAAGAGGCCTCCTAGGTTGCCGCCCCCAAGAGGCCTCCTAGGTTTCCGCCCCCAAGAGGCCTCCTGTGTCGCCGCCCCCCAAGAGGCCTCCTAGGTTGCCGCCCCCAAGAGGCCTCCTAGGTTTCCGCCCCCCAAGAGGCCTCCTGGGTCGCCGCCCCCCAAGAGGCCTCCTAGGTTGCCGCCCCCAAGAGGCCTCCTAGGTTTCCGCCCCCCAGGCGTCCTCCTGGGTCCTCCTACGCCGATGCCCCCCAATAATCCTCCTAGGCCGCTGCCCCCTAAGAGGCCTCCTGGGTCACCGCCCCCAAGAGGCCTCCTAGGTCTCCGCCCCCCAAGAGGCCTCCTGGATCGCCATCCCCCAAGAGGCCTCCGCGTTCGCCGCCCCCCAAGAGGCATCCTAGGTTTCTGCCCCCCAAGAGGCCTCCTGGATCGCCGTCACCCAAGAGGCCTCCTAGGTTGCCGCCCCCAAGAGGCCTCCTAGGTTTCCGCCCCCCAAGAGGCCTCCTGGGTCGCCGCCCCCCAAGAGGCCTCCTAGGTTGCCGCCCCCAAGAGGCCTCCTAGGTTTCCACCCCCCAAGAGACCTCCTGGGTCGCCGCCCCCAAGAGGCCTCCTGGGTCGCCGTCCCCCTAGAGTCCTCCTAGGCCGCCGCCCCCCAAGAGTCCTCCTAGGCCGCCGCCCCCTAAGAGGCCTCCTGGGTCGCCGCCCCCAAGAGGCCTCCTAGGCCGCTGCCCCCTAAGAGGCCTCCTGGGTCACCGCCCCCAAGAGGCCTCCTGGGTCGCAGCCCCCCTAGAGTCCTCCTAGGTTGCCGACCCCCAAGAGGCCTCCTCGGTCGCTGCCCCCCAAGAGTCCTCCTAGGCCGCCGCCCCCTAAGAGGACTTCTGGGTGTCTGCCCCCCAAGAGTCCACCTGGGTCTCCGCCGCCAAGAGTCCTCCTAGGCCGCCGCCCCCTAAGAGGCCTCCTGGGTAGCCGCCCCCAAGAGGCCTCCTTGGTCGCTGCTCCCCAAGAGGCCTCCTGGGTGTCTGCCCCCCAAGAGGCCTCCTAGGTTGCCGCCCCCCAAGAGGCCTCCTGGGTCGCCGCCCGCCAAGAGGCCTCCTGGGTCGCCACCCCCCCAAGAGGCCTCCTGGGTCACCACCCCCCAAGAGGCCCCCTGGGTCGCCGCCCCCCAAGAGGCCTCCTGGGTCGCCGCCCCCCTAGAGTCCTCCTGGGTCGCCGCCCCCCAAGAGGCCTCTTGGATCGCCGTCCCCCAAGAGGCCTCCTGGGTCGCCGCCCCCCAAGAGTCCTCCTGGGTCTCCGCCGCCAAGAGTCCTCCTGGGCCGCCGCCCCCCAAGAATCCTCCTAGGCTGCCGCCCCCTAAGAGGACTCCTGGGTTGCCGCCCCCAAGAGGCCTCCTGGGTCGCCGCCCCCCTAGAGTCCTCCTGGGTCGCCGCCCCCCAAGAGGCCTCCTGGATCGCCGTCCCCGGAGAGGCCTCCTAGGTCGCCGCCCCCCAAGAGTCCTCCTGGGTCTCCGCCGCCAAGAGTAAGAATCCTCCTAGGCTGCCGCCCCCTAAGAGGACTCCTGGGTTGCCGCCCATAAAAGGCCTCCTGGGTCGCAGCCCCCCTAGAGTCCTCCTAGGTTGCCGCCCCCCAAGAGTCCTCCTAGGCCGCCGCCCCCTAAGAGGACTCCTGGGTCGCCGCCCCTTTAAGAGGCCTCCTGGGTTTCTGCCCCCCAAGAGGCCTCCTTGGTTGCCGCCCCCCAAGAGGCCTCCTGGGTCGCCGTCCCCCAAGAGTCCTCCTGGGTTTCTGCCGCCAAGAGTCCTCCTAGGCCGCCGCCCCCCATGAGTCCTCCTAGGCCGCCGCCCCCCAAGAGTCCTCCTAGGCCGCCGCCCCCCAAGAGTCCTCCTAGGCCGCCACCCCCTAAGAGGCCTCCTGGGTCGCCGCCCCCAAGAGACCTCCTGGGTCGCTGCTCCCCAAGAGGACTCCTGGGTCGCAGCCCCCCAAGAGGCCTCCTGGGTCGCCGCCCCCCAAGATTCCTCCTAGGTTGCCGCCCCCCAAGAGGCCTCCTAGGTTGCCGCCCCCAAGAGAACTCCTAGGTTTCTGCCCCCCAAGAGGCCTCCTGGATCGCCGTCCCCCAAGAGGCCTCCTAGGTTGCCGCCCCCAAGAGAACTCCTAGGTTTCCGCCCCCCAAGAGGCCTCCTGGGTCGCCGTCCCCCAAGAGGCCTCCTGGGTCGCCGCCCCCCAAGAGGCCTCCTGGGTCGCAGCCTCCCTAGAGTCCTCCTAGGCCGCCGCCCCCCAAGAGTCCTCCTAGGCCGCCGCCCCCTAAGAGGACTCCTGGGTCGCCGCCCCCCAAGAGGCCTCCTGGGTTTCTGCCCCCCAAGAGGCCTCCTGGGTTGCCGCTCCCCAAGAGGCCTCCTGGGTCGCCGCCCCCCAAGAGTCCTCCTGGATCTCCTCCGCCAAGAGTCCTCCTAGGCCGCCGCCCCCCAAGAGTCCTCCTAGGCCGCCGCCCCCTAAGAGGCCTCCTGGGTCGCCGCCCCAAAGAGGACTCCTGGGTCGCTGCTCCCCAAGAGGACTCCTGGGTCGCCGCCCCCCCAAGAGGCCTCCTGGGTGTCAGCCCCCCAAGAGGCCTCCTAGGTCGCCGCCCGCCAAGATGCCTCCTGGGTCGCCGCCCCCCAAGAGTCCTCCTGGGTCGCAGCCCCCAAAGAGTCCTCCTGGGTCTCCGCCGCCAAGAGTCCTCCTAGGCCGCCGCCCCCCAAGAGGCCTTCTGGGTGTCTGCCCCCCAAGAGTCCTCCTGGGTCTCCGCCGCCAAGAGTCCTCCTAGGCCGCCGCCCCCTAAGAAGCCTCCTGGGTCGCCGCCCCCAAGAGGCCTCCTGGGTCGCTGCTCCCCAAGAGGCCTCCTGGGTCACCGCCCCCCAAGAGGCCTCCTGGGTGTCTGTCCCCTAAGAGGCCTCCTAGGTAGCCGCACTCCAAGAGTCCTCCTGGGTCCTCGCCCCCCAAGAGGCCTCCTGGGTCGCCGCCCCCCAAGAGTCCTCCTAGGCTGACGCCCCCCAAGAGTCCTCCTAGGCCGCTGCCCCCTAAGAGGCCTCCTAGGTTTCTGCCTCCCAAGAGGCCTCCTGGGTCGCCGCCCCCCAGGAGTCCTCCTGGGTCCTCCTAGGCCGACGCCCCCCAAGAGGCCTCCTAGGTTGCCGCCCCCCAAGAGGCCTCCTGGGTCGCCACCCCCCAAGAGGCCTCCTGGGTCGCCACCCCCCAAGAGGCCCCCTGGGTCGCCGCCCCCCAAGAGGCCTCCTGGGTCGCCGCCCCCCTAGAGTCCTCCTGGGTCGCCGCCCCCCAAGAGGCCTCCTGGATCGCAGTCCCCCAAAAGGCCTCCTGGGCCGCCGCCCCCCCAAGAATCCTCCTAGGCTGCCGCCCCCCTAAGAGGACTCCTGGGTTGCCGCCCCCAAGAGGCCTCCTGGGTCCCGCCCCCCAAGAGGCCTCCTGGATCTCGGTCGCCCAAGAGGCCTCCTGGTTCGCCGCCCCCCAAGAGGCATCCTAGGTTTCCGCCACCCAAGAGGCATCCTGGATCGCCGTCCCCCAAGAAGCCTCCTAGGTTGCCGCCCCCCCAAGAGGCCTCCTGGGTCGCCGCTCCCCAAGAGGCCTCCTGGGTCGCCGTCCCCCTAGAGTCCTCCTAGGCCGCCGCCCCCCAAAAGTCCTCCTAGGCCGCCGCCCCTAAGAGGCCTCCTGGGTAGCCGCCCCCAAGAGGCCTCCTGGGTTACTGCTCCCCAAGAGGACTCCTGGGTTGCCGCCCCCCAAGAGGCCTCCTGGATGTCTGCCCCCCAAGAGGCCTCCTAGGTTTCCGCCCCCCAAGAGGCCTTCTGGGTCGCCACCACCCAAGAGGCATCCTGGGTTGCTGCCCCCCTAGAGTCCTCCTAGGCCGCCGCCCCCCAAGAGGCCTCCTGGGTCGCCGCCCCCCCTAGAGTCCTCCTGGGTCGCCGCCCCCCAAGAGGCCTCCTGGATCGCCGTCCCCCAAGAGGCCTCCTGGGTCTCCGCCGCCAAGAGTCCTCCTGGGCCGCCGCCCCCCAAGAATCCTCCTAGGCTGCCGCCCCCTAAGAGGACTCCTGGGTTGCCGCCCCCAAGAGGCCTCCTGGGTCGCCGCCCCCCAAGAGGCCTCCTGGGTCGCCGCCCCCCAAGAGTCCTCCTGGGTCTCCGCCGCCAAGAGTCCTCCTTGGCCACCGCCCCCCCAAGAATCCTCCTAGGCTGCCGCCCCCTAAGAGGACTCCTGGGTTGCCGCCCCCCAAGAGGCCTCCTGGGTCGACGCCCCCCAAGAGTCCTCCTGGGTCACGCCCCCCAAGAGGCCTCCTGGATCGCCGTCCCCCAAGAGGCCTCCTGGGTCGCCGCTCCCCAAGAGTCCTCCTGGGTCTCCGCCGCCAAGAGTCCTCCTTGGCCGCCGCCCCCCAAGAATCCTCCTAGGCTGCCGCCCCCTAAGAGGACTCCTGGGTTGCCGCCCCCAAGAGGCCCTCCTGGGTCCCGCCCCCCAAGAGGCCTCCTGGATCTCGGTCGCCCAAGAGGCCTCCTGGTTCGCCGCCCCCCAAGAAGCATCCTAGGTTTCCGCCACCCAAGAGGCATCCTGGATCGCTGTCCCCCAAGAAGCCTCCTAGGTTGCCGCCCCCCAAGAGGCCTCCTGGGTCGCCGCTCCCCAAGAGGCCTCCTGGGTCGCCGTCCCCCTAGAGTCCTCCTAGGCCGCCGCCCCCCAAAAGTCCTTCTAGGCCACCGCCCCTAAGAGGCCTCCTGGGTTACTGCTCCCCAAGAGGACTCCTGGGTGTCTGCCCCCCAAGAGGCCTCCTAGGTTTCCGCCCCCCAAGAGGCCTTCTGGGTCGCCACCACCCAAGAGGCCTCCTGGGTTGCTGCCCCCCTAGAGTCCTCCTAGGCCGCTGCCCCCCAAGAATCCTCCTAGGCTGCCGCCCCCTAAGAGGACTCCTGGGTTGCCGCCCCCCAAGAGGCCTCCTGGGTCGCCACCCCCTAAGAGGCCTCCTGGGTTGCTGCCCCCCTAGAGTCCTCCTGGATCGCTGTCCCCCAAGAGGCCTCCAAGGTTGCCGCCCCCAAGAGAACTCCTAGGTTTCCGCCCCCCAAGAGGCCTTCTGGGGTCGCCGCCCCCCAAGAGGCCTCCTGGTTCGCAGCCCCCCTAGAGTCCGCCTAGGCCGCCGCCCCCAAGAGTCCTCCTAGGCCGCCGCCCCCTAAGAGGACTCCAGGGTCGCCGCCCCCCAAGAGGCCTCCTGGGTTTCTGCCCCCCAAGAGGCCTCCTGGGTTGCCGCTCCCCAAGAGGCCTCCTGGGTCGCCGCCCCCCAAGAGTCCTCCTGGATCTCCTCCGCCAAGAGTCCTCCTAGGCCGCCGCCCCCCAAGAGTCCTCCTAGGCCGCCGCCCCCTAAGAGGCCTCCTGGGTCGCCGCCCCAAAGAGGACTCCTGGGTCGCCGCTCCCCAAGAGGACTCCTGGGTCGCCGCCCCCCAAGAGGCCTCGTGGGTGTCAGCCCCCCA